>NW_024466215.1:0-55051 GCF_017591425.1 Ochotona curzoniae
GGATTCTTATGTGTTCTTGAAGAAGCTACCTTCTTATCATTACTAGTATTTTTTCCCTGCCTCTGATAATTTTCTTTCTTTTTTTTTTTTAAATTTATGTGTTCATTTATCTTAAAGACAGTGACAGAGAAAGGTCTTCCATCTGCTGGATCACTCCCCATATAGCTATAATTGCCAGGATGGGCCACACTGAAGCCAGGAATCAGGAGTCCCATCCCACATGCCTGGTGGGAACTCAAGCCCTTGAGCCATCATGTGCTGCTTTCCAGGCACATCAGCCAGGAACTGAATGGGAAACAGAGGAGCCTGGACTTGAATTGGATGTGGGTGTCTCAGGCAGCAGCTTAACCTACTGTGTCACACCACCAGCTCCCCCTTTTTACTCTTGGGTCTACTTTGTCTGAATTAACACAGCTATTCCTGCTTTCTTTTAATTATTTTTTCAAAGTATATAATTTAACATCTCTTTATTGTCAATTTACCTGTATCATTATAGTAGAAGTGAATTTCTTTAGACAGCATAAGTGGCTCATGCTTTTTGAAAATTAATCTATGTGGTATGGTAGATAATGCTGCCACCTGTGATGAGGTTTATGTCTTGCTTCTTCCACTTCCAATCCAGTCCCTGCTGCTAGTGACCTGGGAAGAGCAGTGGAAGACAGCTTAAGTGTTTGGGTCTCTGACCCTCACTTGGAAGACCTGGATGAAGTTCCTGGCTCTAGCCTGGGGTGGTCAACCAGCAGATGGAATTTCTCTCTCCCTGCCTTCCTCTCTCTATATAATTCTGACTTTCAAATATAAAAATAAATAAATCTTTAAAGTTAACCTATGCTATCAATTTTCAGTTTTTAAAAAGCCAGTTGCACTTAATGTAATCATGTGTTAGTGATTATTTTTTATTTTTATTTTGCTTTTTTTTAAAAGATTTATTTGTTTTTATTTAAAAAGCATATTTATACAGAGAAGAAGAGACACAGAGAGAGTGATCTCCCATCAGCTCCTATTTCACTTCCCAGATGACCATAATGGCTGGATCCCAGAGCCAGGAGCTTCTTTTGGGTCTCCCATATGGGTGCAGGGTCCCAAGGCCACAAGCAGGGGGCTGGATGGGAAGTGGAGCTGCCGGGATTAGAATCGGTGACCACATGGATCCTATTGTGTTCAAGGCGAGGACTTTAACCATTATGCTATCGTGCCAGGCCCATAATTTCTTTAATTTGTTAATTTTTTAATTCATCTTTTATTTTCCTTTTTCTGTCTATATGAATTTTGTAGAATTCCATTTGATTTATCTATGTCACTTTTGAGTTTATCTCTTTATGTAGATTTTTTAACTTTTCTCTAATTTATCAAAATTACTGAAGTCACAGTTTATCAGTTTGTGGGATGTCCAAAATCTTATTTCCCTTTATGCCTTTTACCCTTACACATTTACAATAGAATTGCCTCAATATTTTCTCTCTCTATATTAAGAACTACATCAGACATTGTTATAATATTAACCATAATTTTAAAAACTTGAAAGGAGGAGGAAAGCTTATTGTACTTATTTGTGTTTTGTTCTTTCCATTTCCATTCCTTCTTCAAATTTCTAAGATTCTATTTACAAATATTGGGTCTATATTTAGATAATTTTGTTTGGCCTAGGGACTAGCAACAGTGAGAAGCCTGACGAGTCAAGGGGAGCCAGCAAAGCTTTGGCTAAGGAGAGACCAGATGCTGGCAGGACAGTCATGTCCCAGGTAGGGAAGCAGTGGGGAGCAAACACCATGGCCTGGCTCCTCCAGCCTTGTAACTTCCTGCTGGTGCCTCCCACCGACAGTCCTGCTACACGCCAGTTGGAGTGTCTGACACATGATATAATCCTTAGCCCAGCCTCCGGGCCAGCAACGACTATAATAATCTCATCAGGCATGTTAAGGATAGACATCATATTCTGTGGGGAATCCAGCACAGGCTGAATCCCATGCCGATAGAAGAACAGAGTTAGAAATAACTGTGTTAACATTGATGAAGACCAAGTCAGTCTTAAAAATAATCATAAAGATAAATAAAGGCAATAAAGGCTGCTTTATTTCTGGATTTTCCATCTTTAAGTGTAAACATGTATTTAAATATGAATCATTCTCACTTTTTGTTAGAAGAGGGTGGCAGCAGCCTTCTAATCTTAGAGTGTATCGCCTGCTGCTGGGGTACATGATGGGGGACATTTTCTCCCCTTGCATTTCCTTCCTCTTCTACTCCTACAAATCACAAATACTTCGGTTGCATGAAGCATCTTTTACTAGAATCTTCAGACTTGAGGAAGGTTCACATGTCACAATAAATGTAAAACACAAGAACTGAAATGGCACAGATTTTTTGGTTGCAATTACTTCAGGTTTTTCACCACTTTTTCCAGCCGTTGCATCCTCTGAGCAGCATGCTCATGGATACCTGCATCATTGAGACCCTATCCTCCTCATCTTGAAAACATTTCATGCATTAGCACAAGAGATCATCATGATCTTCTGACCCTAGGCTGCCCTGGACAGTGCAGAAGGGAAACAGGACAGCACAGAGAGCTCTAGAAGGCTAGGTCATCTGCATGCAGCTGGCGGAAGTCCAAACTAGAGTCCTATTGGACGAGGTTTGAGCCAATCAAAGAAGGGTCCTAAGCTGACACTTTGTTGCTAGCAGAAGAGTCTAAGTCAAGAGGACCTTCTGACTGGGAAGTCCCCAGGTCTGATGTAGGCTTCCCTTCACAGCTCAAGAACAGAACTGAGGAAACTTCCTGCCTTAGGACTGGAGGAAGAGAGAAGGGGCAGGGGGAGGGGAGGCCTCTGTTTACTCCGAACACTCTGCAGTTCTGCAATGGGAGCTGAGGACACTGAGGGCCCCTTCACTCTTTCTCTCTGACCATTCTCCCTTGCCCAGGTCTGAGTTTGAAGTCCCTTCTTCATGCTCTCACTGCACCAGTGGAGACTCATGTTGGGGTGGCCCTGTCATAGAACAGCGCTCCTGGAGGAAGCCCAGTGACAGTTTTGCTAGTCTGAGGTGGGGTAGAACTATGCAACTAATGTAGAGTATTGGAATAATTTAATTCATGTGCCACTAATGAAAACTTATTGTTGCCTCTTCTCTATTTCTTTCACTGGACAAAGTACTTATCCCTGCTTTTAGACCGTTTTATATATTAAAAAATGAATTTGAATTGCGTGAATGAGAAAGGGACTGAGAAAGGAGGGAGAAGATATTTATTGCATATTATTTGGGGTTATTATTACTGTTTAGCAGGCATTTAAAAAAAGATTTATTTTATGTTTATTGCAAAGTCAGATATAAAGAGAGGAGGAGAGACAGGAAGATCTTCTATCTGCTGATTCACTCCCCAAGTGAGCACAGTAGCCAGTGCTGCGCTGATCTGAAGCCAGGAGCCAGGAGCTTCTTCCAGGTCTCCCACATGGGTGCAGAGTCCCAAGGCTTTGGGTTGTCCTTGACTGCTTTCCCAGGCCACAAGCAGGGAGCTGGATGGGAAGTGGAGCTGCCGGGATTAGAACCAGCGCCCATACAGGATCCTGGGTGCGTTCAAGCCTAGGACTTTAGCCACCAGGCCACGCCGCTGGGCCCAACATTGTGTTATTTGTTTTATATTTGCTTAGTATTGCCTTTTAGATAGGCACCAGAGAAACATTAGAAATACTACACATGGATGCTTCTGCCTTCTGGATCTCATCTGCCTTTCTGACACTGGTTGGAAAGGTTTCATGGTTCACGATGGATTTAAACACATAAGGAGCTTATAAGAGAAAAATAAATTAACCTTTTATATACTTTCACTCACAGAGAAAAAATGTTACAGAATCTTGCATAATGAAGTATCCCTGCCAATAGAAATGGCTGTTTTTTTGTTTCACACATTGACCCAATATTTACAGCCATTATACATGACAGTAGAGAAATATTTAATTAATGTTAAACAATTCACATTATTCTCATGTTTGCATAGAAAACGATACAAATAAAATGCATGGATAATGGTCTAGGTTTTATAAAAAGAAACCTAGGGCAAAAAGAAATTCAATCTTCATTGACTCAAGAAGCACATTAGTGGTAGAACTGCAGTTTAAAACCATCTCCCTCTAAGAACTCTGCTCTTCCCAGCACAACTCAATGGTTCTCAATATCTAAGATGATAAATGCTTCTATGGCAACAGCTCTTTGTTTCAAAATTTTATTTATTTAAGGTGGGCTAGAGAGTGGGAAAATAAGAGGGAGAAGGAGAGAGACAAAGAGGAGCCCACTTATTGGTTCACCTCCAAATGCCCTCCTGGCCTGGTTAGCCTGAAGCTGGGGAGCTAGCAACCCAAGCCAGATATCCCACAATGAGTGGTAGGAGTCAGCCACTTGAGTCATTGCCACGTCTCCCAGGGTCTGCATCAGCAGGAAGCTGGAGGAAAATAAGCCGATGTGCTCCAATATGGGACACAGATGTCCTAACCTATAGCTTAACTTCTAGGCCAACGACTCACCCGAGAGTCAGACAAGTATCATAAACATGTCCACTCCTAGGGGCTGGCATTGCAGCATAATGAATTACCACCTGCATCACCAGCATCCCAGATGGGCGTAGATTTGAGTCCTGGTTGTTCCTTTTCCAATCCAGCTCCCTGCTAATGTGCCTGAGAATGCAGCAGGAGATGTCCCAGTTTTGCTTCGATCTCTACACCCACACGGAAGATCTGGATGAAGCTCCTGGCTTTGGTCTGGCCCAGCCTCAGCTCTTGTGGCCATTTGGGGAGTGAGCCAGTGGATGGAACATCTCTCTCTCTCTTTTTAACTTTGCCTTAAAAATAAATATTTTTTTTTTTAAAAAAAGAGTTGTCTACTCTTGAATTCTTTTGGCTTCTGGGTCTTTAACCAGGAAGGCATCCGGTCTTCAGAGGTGGACAGACATCTATAATTTGCCCTAGATGGGTATTGGAGGTTCATTCAGTACAATTTGGTGAAGACAGTGCCAGGCATTGGATTGAGAACCTTCAGAAAAAATGTCTGCCTGGAGACAGATGATGTCCTGTAGCTCCAGTGCTGATTGGTTCCACCCCTAGGGGTTCTCCAATCCCAACATGCTTGGATGCTTTCTTAGGTTTTTATCCCCCAAGGTGGGCACGTCGGATCTATTAGGTGCAAGTTTTCTACAAACATTACTTTCTTCTGTTCTCAAGTATGACTTGGCGGATGGCTCTGCAGCTTCGGAGTGGCCTCCAGGGAGCAGCTGTGATGGTGATCCTGATGGTGCTGGGTGCCCCAGTGGCTGAGGGCCGTGACTCTCCACGTAAGTGCAGGGTAGCTGCTTCTGGAAACCCACTATGGGGAGAAGGCTTGCCTTGGGCTGGTGTGTGGGGAAGGGTGGTCTCCATGAGCTTAGCACGTCCTCCTCATTGTAAGAACATAGCCTGGGGAGTGTTACAATGACAAGGAGAAGACATCTGTCTGTGACAGGATAAAGTGCCCAGTGGGTCAGGAAACTCAGACTTATCCTCCAAGGTCCCTCCTAAGTTTATCTTTCCTAAGCAGCAGTCCTTTAGTTTGAGGCTGTGGGTCTGGAAAGTGTAGGGCGGCAGCAGTCTCTGTGGTTTTGAGGACCAGCAGCCTACACTCCTGACCCTGAGGGAAGGATTCAAGAAAACACACTCTTGGTACACGATTGAAGCCAAGTGCTAACCAACTGCTGAATCTCACCCTCGGGGTTCACTGACTTGTGGGCAAATGGCAACTTGAGTGGGATTCAGAGTCATGAGTTGACGGTGGGCTGAACTGAGGACAAGAGAATAGGTGAAAAACAGGAACATTATGGAGCAAGCCTACTAAGAAAACACTCATTTCAGACACAAGATGAGTATTTAATATAAATGTTCAATCTTTCGGTGTGCCTAGTTGTAGGTATTATGAGACCTTATTTTTACACAATTAAACAGACAGCCACTTTCCTATAAGAACTCTGCTCTTCCCACCACAACTTAAGGCTCGCTGGCATCTAAGATAACATTAGCAGACACCGCTGTGACAACCATGCAGCTACTGTTGGATGGCCTGCCCATGCCGGTCACTGGGGCAGTGTAACTAGATCTGTTTAAGGTCAGGGCTTATGCTGGTCTCCTGATAAGACTTTCTAACGTCACAGGAGCGAGGGAGCCTCACTCTCCAGTTAGGGTGGCAGTATCTCAACCACCTCCACCACAGAGAGCAAACCTGGATATGGTGAGAAGGGCACTAGCCCAGAGGCAGGGCGATACACGTGTCCGGACGGGCTGAAGGGCTATCGAACCTGAGACCTTTTTCGTCATTCCTAGTAGCTCCTGGGCCTCTGTGGATTCTTGAACCCAGGGCTCCCGAGAGTTAGGAAAAGTGAGCTCCATCCCTCCCAGTGCCAACTGCAGGTGCGATCCACTGCTCTGGGTGTGGGGCGGGTCCCGGGAGCCCTCGGAGGAGCGGCTGGGCAGGGCCCGGGAGGAGCCGACTGGGGCACCCGGGTTCCAGAGGCTTGGGGCTGGCTGGGAACCCGAGGGGATGCGCCCCAGCAGGGACCGGGAGGAGCCGACCCGGGTGCCCGGGTTCTTGAGGCCTGAGGCTGGCTGGGAGCCGGAGGGGCTGTGGCCCAGCAGGGCCCGGGAGGAGCCGACCCGGGTACCCGGTTCGGGAGGCGCTGTGCTGGCTCCGGGCTGCTCTGACCTCAGTGTCCGCCCGGCACAGCGGCCGCGGGGTGGGGGAGGAGCTGCGAGCCGGCCGGGGACTGACTGCGCCCTTGATTCCCCGCAGAGGATTTCGTGCTCCAGTTTAAGGGCTTGTGCTACTTCACCAACGGGACGCAGCGGGTGCGGGGTGTGGCCAGATACATCTACAACCGGCAGGAGTACGTGCGCTTCGACAGCGACGTGGGCGAGTTCCTGGCGGTGATCGAGCAGGGCCGGCCGGACGCCGAGTACTATAACAGCCAGCCGGACATCCTGGAGCAGTATCGGGCCGCGGTGGACACGGTCTGCAGACACAACTACCAGGGTGAACTCGTTACCACCCTGCAGCGGCGAGGTGAGCGCCTGCCCCTCCGCCGAGTCTCTGCTCGTGTGTGTGTGTGTGTGTGTGTGTGTGTGTGACCGGCCTTGTGTGTGTGTGTGTGTGTGTGAGAGAGAGAGAGACCGGCGTGTGTGTGTGTATGTGTGTGTGTGACCGGCCTCGTGAGTGTGTGTGTGTGTGTGTGTGTGTGTCTGTGGCCGGCCTTGCGTGTGTGAGAGACCGGCGTGTGTGTGAGAGAGAGAGAGACCGGCGTGTGTGTGTGTGTGTGACCGGCCTCGTGTGTGTGTGTGTGGCCGGCCTTGTGTGTGTGTGTGTGACCGGCCTTGTGTGTGTGTGTGTGAGAGACCGGCCTTGTGTGTGTGTATGTGTGTGTGTGTGGCCGGTCTCGTGTGTGTGTGTGTGTGTGTGTGTGTGTGTGTGTGTGTGTGTGACCGGCCTCGCCGATCCTAGTCCCAGCTGTGCGGAGAGGACCAGCCGGGACCTAGGAGAGCCCGAACCCCAGCAGCCCCGGGCTGTTCCCTGTGGAGGCGGGTTCAGCTGCCCGATGTACCCCTACTCTTTGTCCTCTGTTCATTTCCCAGTTCCACACATTCCCGTTTCTTACCTTACACGTGCTTGCCGCCCCCTTGCTTATCTGTGCCCTCTGCCGGGAGGGTGGGCATCCACCGCGGTCCTGGTAACCACCTCACCGGGGCCTAGGACCCACCTGCTGAGCTGAGGCCGCTGAGACGCCCAACAGGCTCCACACAATGGACCTAGGGCTGATTTACAACCACATGCCCCGGACCTTGAACATATTGTAGACAAGACAGTAAGGTTGTGGCATTATATTTTGAAGTTTCGCTTTCAATCCAGTCTCAATTTCTCCTTCCGCCTTCTGTCTTTCTGCCCTTTCTTCCTTCCTTTTTCCTGCCCTTCCAGCTTCCGCACTTCGGGTTTCTGCCCTGCTATCCACTGGTTCAGTGTTCAAATTTTTGCAATAACAGAGGCAAGGCAGAAGCCAGGAACCAGAACTACGTTGGGTCTCCCATGTGAGTGGCAGGGAAACTTGTACTTGAGCGATCATCTGCTGCCTCCCAGCATGGACATCCGCAGGAAGCTGGCATAGGGAGTGGAACTGGCTTTGAAATCTAGACACCCCCGTACGGGATGTGAGCATCTCAAGCCGCGACTTTACGTTTGCCCCACACCCCCATCCGAATTCAGTTTAAGTGGCAGTTATGAGTCTTAGAGCTGTCAAAGGAGAGGGCCGTCACACGATGGCAGGTAGTATGAACTCAATAAATCATAGCTGATAAATATATATTCGTAGCTGACCATCTATTAGGCTCAAGAGACACAGAATAGCAAATAGGTTTAAAATGGACTTAATCAATCACTTTTACTCTTTTACCTAGTGCTTTAAGTAAATGCCTGTTGATTTAGACCTTAATACTTAAGAATTTATGAATGCAAAGTCCTAGGTAAAAGTGTTTGCTAAAAATGGAAATAGCAATAATGTTGAGTTTTAATTTTTTACGAGTTTGGAAAACTCAGTAAATTGCCAAATTCAAATAGCAGGATTTCAGTAGATAGATTTAAAATGCTAAAATATTGAATGAAAATTGTCCCAGGCTTCGTTTGGTTTAGATTTGGATTCTCTTGCCCTGGCTTTTTGTCTTTCTGCCCTTAGTATCACCACATTAGGGCAGATGCACAGAAAAATAATTATGCTTAGTTATTTATTTTTAAAGTCTAATTTATTTCTGTTTGAAATCCAGATTTACAGAGAGGCCTTCAATTCGCTGGCTGATTCCCCAAATGGCTGCAGTGACTGGGGTTGAGCCAATCTGAAGCCGGGAGTCAGGACCTTCTTTCAGTCTCCCTTATGGGTGCAGGGGCCCAAGGACTTGAACCATCCTCCATTGCTTCCTAGGTCATAAGCAGGGAGTAGGATGGAACAGCTGGGTCGTGAGCTGGATCCTAAATGGGATGCCAGAGTCAGAGGTGGAGGATTAGCATGCTGTGCCATGCTCAACCCCCTCAATTATATTTATTTAATTAACACCTCCTGACAATTCCTTACCAAATTTCATTTAGAGTATGTTATCTGTTCTCCTCTTCTTGCAGTTTGGGATTAGAATCATCATTTTACGTGTGTTCATGTTGATATATACTGAACACTCTACTAATTAGCTTACAGTCACTTACCAAGTCCAGAAGCCTCCCCAGAACACCCAACAGTACTGATGTGTAGAACTGAATGGAAGCAAAGCCTCCTGGAAGCTGGCGAGGGTCAGAAGCAGCAATTTGTTTTGCTGCCTATTTATTTTAATTTTTAAATTTTTTCTTTATTTTTGACAATCTTTACATAGTTAATTAGGGCACAAAGTTCAAGGGCTGCAGGAAAGTGGTAAGACTATTATTTCCACATTGTTTTTTTTTGTGTATCTGGGGTAAGGGGGGAGATAAAGGGAGAAGCCCCACCCAGTCTCCCACCCTGCTGCCTATTTCAATGTTAGTGGGATCAAATGTGTTTTCAAAGTTTGAACATTCATGATTTTGGAGAGGTGCTGTACCTTTAATGGTAAAGCTACTGCCTGTGATACTGGCATCCCATAAGGGCACCACTTTGAGTCCTGACTTCTTCTTCTTCTTTAAAGATTTATTTATTGTTATTACAAAGTCAGATATACAGAGAGAAGGAGAGACAGAGAGGAAAATCTTCCGTCCGATGATTCACTCCCCAAGTGAGTGCAATGGCCGGTGCTGCGCCAATCTGAAACCAGGAGCCAGGAACCTCCTCCAGGTTTCCTACACAGGTGCAGGATCCCAAGCCATTGGACCGTCTTGACTGCCTTCCCAGGCCACAAGCATGGAGCTGGATGGGAAGTGGGGCTGCTGGGATTAGAACCGGAGTCCATGTGGATCCCGGCGCGTTCAGAGTGAGGACTTTAGCCATTAGGCTATCGTGCCGGGCCCGAGTCCTGACTTCTAAACTTCTGATTTCGCTTCCTGTTATTGTGCTGGGAAAGTAGCAGAGGATAGCCCAAGTCCTTGGATCCCTGCACCCAAGTGGGAGATCAGAAGCTCTTGACTCCTGGCTTTGGCCTGGCCCAGCCCTGGCCATTTATGGCCATCTGGGAAGTGAACCAGGGGATGGAAGACCTTTCTCTCTCCCTGTCTGTAATTCTGCCATTCAAATAAATAAATGAATCTTAAATAAAGGAAAATTCATGTTTAATCCAAGCTTGGCTCCAATTTTATCTGCCTTTTAACTATTTTTTTTTGTGAAAAACTTAGTTCTTCTATATTTAATTCTAATCAAAGTAAAATAGATACATTTTATGAGTCCATCTAGCTGACTGATTTCAGTGAAGCTCCAAGAAGGAGAACTTGAGCTTGAGTTACAAGTCAGAACTGAAAACACGATCATTTCCAGATGCTGCTCATGATTGCTGTTTATTCAGGTGCGGGGGCCACCCGCTGATCTCAGTCGATCCCAGTTATACTGACATGCTCACGTCATGCTCTCGTTAATTCAGATCTACTTCTATAATAATCTTCAGCATTTTCTATAGAGAACATATGTAATAACATCTGATTTCAGAAGAAAAAAAGTCATTCTGATTAACAAGAGAATGGAGTAATGTAGACAGCTAGGAATTGAACTCACTTGAATGTTAAAAGAACAGGGGAAAAAAGAAACCAACTATGTAAAATACTCGTTAATATCTAATAATTAGTAACAGCAATGAATAACAATTGGTATTTGCTAGCCTAAGCAGACCATAATTTCATAGATTTTATATATATTTCACATAATTATATTGCAGATTAAAGAAATGCAATAAAAAAGCTTGAGAGTAATAAGTAAAATAGGTTGGGAAAAATGTGCTATATTTGACAATGAGTGGCAATCCAAGGAAAAAAAAAGGAACAGAGGTATGGGCAAAGATGGCATTTTGTTGATCTTTCCCTAAAAGGACTGCTTATTTTTTTTTTTTCGAAGCACGTAAACTTCTAAAATAACATACTCATTAGTTTGGATCTGTTTATAGATTGCAATTCTGTGAAGAAAAGGCCATAGTCTGTGATTTATCTTTGGATTTTCAGTGCTTGTCAATTACATAATTGTTGAATGAATGAATCAATGAGTGAATAAAATATAACAGCATATATGATATAGAGATTAACATTTATGTACTTAATAAAATACATTTGTATGTATATTTTAAGAAACTCATCATAGAATACATTGGAGCCAAGGGTAGGATAAAAGCTGAGAGGGATCAATGCTGTGTTGATTAAAATATGTAGGACGTGCTCTTGCTCCCTAATATTGTGAATATTGCAGGTTGAAAATTATGGGATACAGCCTGGCAGAAGAGCCCTGCTTGTAGAAATGACGTGTTGGTTACTGTTGTCTTATTTTGCTGTGCAGACATTTCTCTTCCCCTGTTACTGTTCATTGAATCATGACTTGTGCTAATGGTCTCCCACCAGCAGGCAAGAGTCCTGGTTATTGCATCTTCTCTACTGTGATGAGCACTGGCACTAACAGAAAACAGTGTCACTCTCTAGAGAGATGACCTTTAATTTCAATAGGAGTTAAAGAAAAAAGGGCTTTTTATTGCTGTTATTTTGAATTTTATAGTGGCTTTTTTCTTTTATAAGGCTTCAGTATTTTCAACATAGTAACCCTAACAGGATGTTTCATTGTCCCTTATTACTCTGATAACTAATACATGCCATTAAACTAATAAAAGGCAATGCTCAGAATCTAATCCAAGAACTGGAATCCAGGGATCTTTCCACTTTCATATCAACAAATAACTCTTCTCCATGAGACTTCCCATGTGCACTCACATCTCACTCAGTCTTTTCCTGTCTGTTGCTCTCCTCAGAGGTGCCTACAGTGACCGTCTTCCCATCTGAGACAGAGGTTCTGGATCACCACAACATGCTGGTCTGCTCGGTGACAGATTTCTATCCAAGCAAGGTCAAAGTCCGGTGGTTTCGGAATGGCCAGGAGGATACAGCTGGTGTGGTGTCCACTCCCCTTATTAGGAATGGGGACTGGACCTTCCAGATCCAGGTGATGCTGGAGATGACTCCGCAGCGAGGAGATGTCTACACCTGCCACGTGGAGCACTCCAGCCTGGACAGTCCCATCATGGTGGAGTGGAGTAAGGAAAAGATTGTTTTCTTTCACTGTTAGTCTCACAAGACAGAGGGCAGAGCTCCCTTTGGCCCATCCTGTCTATTATCCATGGGGTCACTGCTGAGCTGGGAATCATGAGACTGGTGCATCAGTACAGAGACTTTGAAAGATTCCTGATGTCATTATCTTCCCAGATGGAGGGAGGTCACTCTGCATACCACGGCCCTAAAAGCCAGTCCTTATGGATTCCATGCACTGTTTGAGGTTATGGATGTGTCCCTGGGATGAGGAGTGGGAATCTGTTCCCTTTCCCCCTCACTTACAGTTATGTCCTAAGATATATTTTCTGATCCTTTCCTGCCCTAGAGTTGGTCATAATAAAGCGACTAGACTACCCTGGGATCACTACCTCCTGTACTTCAGATTGGACTTGAGTCCTCAGTCAGGGACATTGTAATGTGGGGACAAGCACTGATACTCAGGTTCTGCTCCCCAGGGGCACAGTCTGAATCTGCGCAGAGCAAGATGCTAAGTGGTGTCGGGGGATTTGTGTTGGGTCTGATCTTCCTTGGGCTTGGCCTTATCATCCGTCACAGGAGTCATAAAGGTGAGGAGCTCTGGAGGAAGGCGGGGAAGATGGGCTGTGTTCAAGACCCTTTGTTAGAGGCTCTTCCTCTAGAGGCTGCTTCATTTCCCTTAACCCTGAAAGGAAGGAAGCTGGGCTGCAGTAGATGAGGCAACCCACGATGAGGCAACCCACAGAGAGACTTCAGAATCTGATTTTCTGTTGAGAGGCAGCCCTGCCAGAGAGCTGGTAAAGTTCATCCTGAGACTTCCTTACAGTCGTGCTCGTCTCACTGGATCTTTCCAAAAAGCTCTCTTCATTAACAGGGACAACATCTTTTCTTTCTTGTATTTGCAGTTTCATTTATCATGGAAGATTTTAGCTTAGGGTAGTTTAGATCTTACAGAACGTGAATGGGGAGAGAATATAACTGATGAAGCTGCAGGATTCATATTTCTTTGGGCTGGGTAATTGAATGGTTGTTTGTATAATCACACTTCTTTATTCATAAATTTCTTTTGTAGGATCCCATGGACCTCCACCTGCAGGTAATATTTCATCCCTTGTCTAGTGGGTATAAAGGAGACAGGTATAAGAGGAAAGGGGCTGAGGTGAGTGTACCAAGGCGCAATGGTCTTCATTGTTCTCTGCTGGGGGATCTAGAGTTAGGAGGAAAATATTCCAAAAGCTACAGAAGTTGTTTACAAGAATCAAATCATAACTTTCTGTCATCTTTTTTGTGAGAGTCAGAGTCACATCCTAGATGTCAGACACACTTTGTGTCATATATTCATTACTGCTGCCTGTAGACATTAATCAGCGACTCAATGAGTGGTGTTGAGTTAGAAGGTGAATTATCATTAGAAGTTAAGTAATTCTGTCAAAAGATTGAACCCTTCGTTTTCATGGAAATGTAACAAACATTCTTCAGTGTATCTGCATCAAGCTGAAGTTCCGTGTCCTCTTCAGCTGATTTCAACTTCATATAAAGGCTGTGGGAGGTGATGATGATATACACTGGGTTTAGCTTTCCCTGAGGGAGGACCTGTGGGGAAGAGGGTGTGTCCCTAGAACTGTGTGCTGATCACATCCTCATCTTTTCTGCAGGACTCTTGCACTGACTCCTAAGGACATGCTGAGTGAGATTGGTTACTGCTTCTGTAATGCCTAACTTCTTGTCCTACCTTGGAACTCCCACCTGCCTGGGTCAGCCTGCCCCCCTGTAAGATCAGAGTCCTATAATGAACCTGTTACAGCTGCCAGCTCACTTCCAGCCCAAGGATCGGACTGTGTCTCAGCTTCCTGCACTGACCTCAGAGCCTCTGCCAGTGTGCTGCCAGCTGCATCTACCCAACGACATGATATTACTGTTTCTGCCCTGTCCCACAGATTGCTTAAGAAAAGTACATTTACCTGAACTTAGAGTTTTCTTTTCTTTTTTTTTTTTTTTACAATTAAACATGATTATAAGTTATTTGTACCCTAAGTCTCCTTAATTTGGTAGAAACAGGAAACTGCTCTAAAATTAAGGAACAAATTCTAAAGTGACCAAGTCAACCTGTGGCCAGGAGGGATTTTTCTTGAAGGGAAACTAGAATCATCATGGATTACCACATAAAGGTCTGATGACTTGTGTATGTAAGCATATGCGGGGTCTCCCCCACGGATTCCTCTAGTTCCCCGTTGCCAGAGGGGGTGAGCGTGTTGCCCACCACCCAGCCTCCCAGCACACAAGAGACAAACAGACGGGCAGGGGTTCTGTCCAGCAGTTCTGACTTATTGGGCGAAATTCAGATTCTTATATATGGTAAGTGATAGCCTCAGGCCAGGAATTTCAGGAATTCCAGGAGGGGAGAAACTAGGAGCCAATTACTAGGAGCATGACTGCAGAAGCCACCTCCCATAGGCCAGGGTAGGTGAGTGAAATGGCCCTGGTCAATCGGTATTTCTTTGAAACAATGTGAACCCTGCCCTGGTTCACGCCCAGGACTCTGTCCTTGGTTGCCATCTTGCCTGCCACAGGTAACCCAGTGACTGTTACTTGCCATCTTATTGACTTAGTGACCTCTTTGCTCCTGAGCCCCACAAACATAGGGGAGTTATTGGGGACATACATAGTATCATAGATAAATGAACTGTATCAGATATATCCTGATAAGTTACATTGATTAAAACCAATTTTTGGTTTTGAGGAAGGAGAATGACCAGTAAAAAGTACTGTATTATTACTGCCAATTGAGAAACTCAGCTAAACGTTGCTGTTATTCATGCAATAGGGATCAAGCTGGTTTCAGAAGTGAGTAGATTCAACCAGCTCTTCATCTCTGCTTTCTTTTGGTGGCTCTCTATGTATCTTTTTCTCTTCTTCAGTGCCTTTTTTTGTTCCTCTGTATTTCTTTCAGTGTCTAATTTTGCATATTCTATGTCTTCTCTTCACCTCTCTGTTTTTCTTGTGTTCTTTGCTTTGTTTTTGCCCCTATGTCTATATCTACCTGAACTATTTATTTGTAGCTCTGTATGTTTCATTTTGCAAGACTAACTTTGGCATTTCTTATTACCTCGCATTTTGTCTTTGTTTCTGTAATCTGTGTTTCATCTCTACTGTTTGAGGAAATTACATTGGGAAAGATTTTCATTGGCTAAGACTGGGTCACATGAATAGTTCTTAAAAACACTGTTCTATACATAGATGGCAGACATCAACCTCATTATTAGAAGTAGAGACTGGACTTTGCGGACCCAGATAATTGTGGAAATATGCTTCTAGCATGAAGATGCCTACATCTTCCACATGGAGCACCTTAGCCTCCTGGTGCTTACCACTGTGGAGTAGTGGAAGGGAAATTGGCTTCATTGCATCCTGGACCCAACAGGACAACTAAGAGAATTCCCTCTGGTGATGGAGTCCTTCAATGAGGCATCTGTTTACAGTCATCCTGCCCCTTGACTCTTGCACAATCACCTGACTTTACTGTTGATCTAGAATAGGAGATTTATGTCTATGAACATATTGTCTTGCTGATTCCTGGAAAGACTCTCTTTCCAGGGGTTAGAGAAGTCATGACATCTATGGCTCCAGCACTGAAAGCTGATCCTGTTACTATTCCTGTTTCATCACTGAGATTTCAACATTGATACAGTGGTTAGGAGGTTAATCTGAGGTCGTGGAAGACCATAACCAAGAAGAGCAGAAATCACATCCTCCTTCTCTCTTGCATATTCATTGGAGCTGAGGAGACTCAGAGTCCTTCTTGCTCTTGGACAAGGTTGGAGTGCAGAATTAGACTCCCTTGGAATCTCCACTTCCTGCAGTCTAGGCTGTGTGGCTGGTCATCAGATGGGGTGGTTGTGGGACAGATACTGGCACTTGAACGCCAGCTCCCTGTGTTACCCAGAGCAAGATGTTAACTGGAGTCAGGGGTTTTATCCTGGTTTCGTCTTTCTCCTTTCTTCCTTCCTTCCTTCCTTCCTTCCTTCCTTCCTTCCTTCCTTCCTTCCTTCCTTCCTTCCTTCCTTCCTTCCTTCCTCCCTCCCTCCCTCCCTCCCTTCCTCCCTTCGTTTCTTTCTTTCTTTCTTTCTTTCTTTCTTTCTTTCTTTCTTTCTTTCTTTCTTTCTTTCTTTCTTTCTTTCTTTCCTTCTTTCTTTCTTTTATATATTTTTATTTTGAATTTTTGAATTATGTGGTGCAATTTCATAGAGATTGGAATTTCCCCTCAAACCCCCACCCCTGACAGATTTTCCCCATTTTACTACAATGGTATAGTCCTTCATAAGGAATCATAATTCTGTCAGTCTTTTGTTTAACTGTGTCCTGACATTGCTGGAACAGACAATGTCAGACAGTCCAGCATCCTATTGTCTATATATGTCCAACAATTTCATTGGGAATCCATCTTTCGTCTGGAAGCAGGTATGCATGTTGCCTTATACCCCCACATCTGGATATGGTAGACCCCAGTACTCCATCACTATACATTTCCATAATTGAGAAGCCATGAAACAAGGTCAACAACTGGTGTGAGAATATGTTAGAATTACAGCATCAAGAACAACAACGACAACAACAAAAAATTACAGCACCATGAAAAAACACGCCACTGAGTAACAAACACATGGGTGACAAAAGGGAAATATAAAAGTCTCTTGGGAAAAATGATGCTAATGTGTAATACACGAGGCATCAATGAATTTGACAAGAGAAAAGAAAGTATTTGGAATAAACAAAACTGAAATAAAAAACATCAAAACACATGGGATGCAGCCAAAACAAAACAAAACAAAATAAAACAAAAACAAAACCAGTATGGATTAGATTATTGAAGTTACAATTTCCATGCTGGTTTTCTTATATAAGAGAGAATATATGGTATTTATTCTTTTGTGATTGATTCATTTTCACTGAGCATAATGGTCTCTAGTTGGGACAACCTAGTGTTTTTTTTTAAAGTAAAGATTTATTTTATTTTTATTACAAAGCCGGATATACAGAGAGGAGGAGAGAGGAAGTGGAGCTTCCGGGATTAAATGGTGACCATATAGGATCCCGGCGCATTCAAGGCGAGGACCTTAGCCACTAGGCTACGCCGCTGGGCCCGGGACCACCTAGTTGTAAATAGTATAATTTCATTCTTCTTAATAGTTGAATAATATTCCATGGAGTAGATGCACCACAGCTTCTTTAACTACTCTTCTTTGGACGCACATCTGGATTGTTTCCATGTCTTTGCTATTGTGGATTGTGCTGCTGCAAATATAGGATTACAGATCCCTTTCTCATATGCAGATTTCATTTCTATTGGGTATATTCCTAGGAGTGAGATAGCTGGGTCATATGGCAGATTTATTTGCAGTTCTCCAAGCACTCTCCATACTGATTTCCACAGTGGTTGTATTAGGCTACACTCCCACCAGCAGTGAAGGAGGGTGCCTCTCTTCCCATATCCATGCCAGCAGGTGTTGTTTGTTGAGTTCTGAATGTAGGCTAGTCTCACTGGAGTAAGGTGGTGTCTCAACGTGGTTTTCATTTGTACCCTGATGGCTAGAGAGCCTGAGCATCTTTTCACATGTCTGTTAACCATTTGAACCTGTTCTTTTGAAAAATGTCTGTTCATTTTCTTTGACCATTTTGTTACAGGGTTATATTTTAGCTGTCCCTGGGTTTCTGAAGTTCTTTGCAAATCCTGGATATTAGTCTCCTGTCACTTGTGTATTGTGCAAAAATTTTCTCCCATTCTGTTGGTTGCTTCTTCGTTTTGTTAATTGTTTCCTTTGCTGTACAGAAGCTTTTTAGTTTGATGTAGTCCCATTTGTTCATTTTGGATTTTTTTTTTTAAAGATTTATTTTTATTATTTTTTCATTGGAAAGGCGGATATACAGAGAGGAGAGACAGAGAGGAAGATCTTCCGTCCGATGACTCACTCCCCAAGTGAGCGCAACGGGCCGATACTATGCCGATCCGAAGCCAGGAGCCTCTTCCGGGTCTCCCACGCGGGTGCAGGTTCCCAAAGCTTTGGGCTGTCCTCGACTGCTTTCCCAGGCCACAGGCAGGGAGCTGGAAGGGAAGTGGGGCTGCCGGGATTAGAACCGGCGCCCATATGGGATCCCGGGCGTGCAAGGCGAGGACCTTTAACCACTTGCGCCACCGTGCCGGGCCCTCATTTTGGATTTTATTGCTTTTGCTTTTGGAGTCTTTTCTAAGAAGTTTTTCCCTGTTCCTATATCTTGAGTGTGTTTCCTCTGTTTTCCTTTAATAGTTTGATGGTTTCTGGGTGTAGATTTAAGTCCTTGATCCATTTAGAGCTAATTTTTGTGTAATGTGACAGGTATGGGTTTTGCTTCTTTTTATGCATGCTGCTATCCAGTTGTCCCAACAGCATTTGTTGAAGAGACCAAGCTTTTGCCTGGATTATTTTTAGTTTTTTTTTTTGTCAAAGATTAGTTGTCTATACATGTGTGGGCTCCCTTTTGGTGTTTCTATTCTTTTCCATTTTTCTTCTCTGTTTCTGTACCAGTACCAGACTGTTTTGATAACCACTGCTCTGTAATATGTCTTGAGGTCTGAAATTGTGATTCCTCCAGCTTGATTTCTATTTTTCAGGATAGCTTTGGCTATTTGTAGTCTTTTGTGATTCCAGATGAACTTTTGTATCATCTTTTCTATTTCTGAAAAGAATGTTGTTGGGATTTTGATTGGGATTGTGTTGAATCTGTACCTTACTTTTGGTAACATAGTCATCTTGATAATGTTGATCCTGCCAATCTAGGAACATGGTAAGTTTCTCCATTTTTCAAGGTCTTCTTCTATTTTCTTTTTTAATGCTTTGTGATTTTTGTCATAGAGGTCTTCCACATATTTAGTTAGCTTAATTTAGGTATTTAAGATTCCTCTCCTCTATTTTAAAGGGGACTGTACTTACAATTTCTTTCTCATCCATGGAATTATTTGTGTGTCATCTGCTTGTGTTCATTACTTTTGTATCCTACTACCCTGCCAAAGTCTCTTATGAGTTCCAATAGTCTCTTGACTGAGTCTTTTGGTTCTCCTATGTGGAGAATCATGTTGTCTGCAAATAGAGTTAATTTCATTTCCTCTTTTCCACTTTGGATTACTTTAATTCCTTTTTCTTGTCTAATAGCTCTGCCTTCTCTGCATTTATTGAGAGGACCATACAGTTTTATTTTTCAATTTGTTGATGTGATATATCACATTCATTGATTTGTGAATGCTGAACCATCTCTGCATGCCTGAAATGAATCCCACCTGATCCAGGTGGATGATCTGCCAAGTGTGGTTGGATCCTGTCAGCTAGTATTTTATTGAGGATCTTTGCATCTATGTTCATCAAGGATATTGGTCTGTAGTTCTCTTGTTCTGTTATTTCTTTTTTTCCCTTTTATTTATTTTTTTATTGTTATTAACATTATATTATGTGATACAGTTTTATAGGCACTGGGGATTCCCCCCACCCCTCCCATACCCCTCCCCCCATAGTGGATTCCTCCACCTTGTTGCATAACCATAGTTCAAGTTCAGTTGAGATTCCTTCATTGCAAGCATATACCTAGCATAAAGTCCAGCGTCTTATTGTCCAGATAAGTTCAGTGGCCTCTTGAGGAGACCTTCTCTGGTCTGAAGGTAGAGCTAACAGAGTAAAGTTCTGGTCAGTTAAAAGCCCCAACAAAACCTCAGTATCAATATACAACATTATGGAATTAATTGACATAGTATTGAGTAAACAATATGTTAAAAATAATGCAAGTTCCATTCTTTGAAACATCTGGGTTGAGACAGTATCAATGACAGGTTCAAAAAATAACAAACAACCAAACAAAAATTACATGTTAAATCAAGGCAAACATGTGGTATTTAACCTTTTGGGATTCGCTCATTTCCCTTAGCATTATAGTTTCTAGTTGGGCCCATTTAGCCACAAAGAACTGCATTTTGTTTTTTTTTAATAGCTGAGTAGTATTCCATGGAGTAGAGGAACCAAAGCTTTCTTATCCAATCTTCTGCTGATGGGCATTTCGGTTGCTTCCATGTTTTTGCAATTACTGATTGTGCTGCAATGAACACAGGGATGCATGTTGGTTTGTTGTAAAACAGGTGTTTTGGATATATTCCTAGGAGTGCTATTGCTGGGTCATACGGTATGCAGATTTTGAGTTGTTTGAGTGTTCTCCAGACTGATTTCCATAAAGGCTGTACCAATTTGCAGCTCCACCAGCAGTGGAGTAGGGTTCCCTTTTCCCCGCATCCTCGCCAGCAAGCGTCGTTGGTATTCTTGTTTATGTGGGCCAATCTTACTGGTGTTAGGTGGTACCTCATCGATGTTTTAATTTGGATTTCCCTTATTGCCAGGGAACTGGAGCATTTTTTCATATGTTTGTTTGCCATTTGGACTTGTTCCTTTGTGAAATGTTTGCCCATTTCCTGTGCCCATTTCTTGAGTGGCTTGTTTATTTTGGTTTTTTGATTGTTTTGAAGTTCTTTGTATATCCTGGAGATTAGCCCCCTATCGCCTATGTAGTGTGCAAAGATCTTCTCCCACTCTGTGGGTTTCTTTTTTACTTTATTGATTGTTTCCCTTGCTGTACAGAAGCTTCTTAGTTTGATGAGGTCCCATTTGTTTATTCTGTTCTCAACTGCTATTGCTTTTGGTGTCCTTCTTAGAAAGTCGGAACCTACTCCTAGGTCTTGCAGGGTATTTCCTACATTTTCTTGCAAGAGTTTGAAGGTTTCTGGATGTAGGTTTAGGTCTTTTATCCATGTAGATTGGATCTTAGTGTATGGTGATAGATGTGGGTCTATCCTTTTGTTTCTACAGGCTATCAGCCAGTTGTCCCAACAACATTTACTAAAGAGGCCTTCCCACTTGCTTGAGCTATCATTGGTCTTTTTGTCAAAGATTAATTGGCTGTATTTGTGTGGGTTCCCTTTGGGTGCTTCTATTCTATTCCATTGGTCTTCCTTTCTATCTTTGTGCCAGTACCAGGCTGTTTTGATAACCACTGCTCTATAGTATGTCCAGAGGTCCAGGATTGTGATTCCCCCTGCTAACTTCTTATTCTTCAGGATTGTTCTAGCTATTCGTGGTTTTTTGTGTTTCCAGATGAACTTTTGAATCATTGTATCCAGTTCTGTGAAGAATGTTTTGGGCAATTTGATTGGAATTGCGTTGAAAATGTATATTGCTTGTGGTAGTATAGACATTTTAATGATATTGATTTTGCCTATCCAGGAGCACGGGATGTTATTCCATCTTTTGAGGTCTTGTTCAATTTCCTTTTTGAATAGTTTGTAGTTTTCTTCGAATAGGTCTCCTACACTTTTGGTTAGATTTATTCCCAGATACTTCATACTTCTCTCTGTTGTTTTGAATGGTATCCTGTTGGTTAGATCTTCTTCCATCTTGGTGTTATTTGCATACACTATGGCTGTTGATTTTCGTTCGTTAATTTTGTACCCCGCCACTCTGCCAAACTCTCGTATAAGTTCTAGCAGTTTCTGTATTGAGTCTCCTGGTTTTTCTATGTATAGGATTATGTCATCTGCATATAGTGAAAGCTTGACTTCTTCGTTTCCTATTCGTATGCCTTTGATTTCTTTTTCTTGTCTTATGGCCTCTGCAAGTACCTCTAGGACTATGTTGAATAGCAGTGGTGATAGCGGGCATCCTTGTCTTGTTCCAGATCTCAGTGGGAAGGGTTCTAGCTTTTCTCCATTCAGTATGATACTGGCGTTGGGTTTTTCATAAATTGCTTTGATTATGTTGTGGATTTTCCCATCTATGCCTACTTTGGCTAGAGTTTTTAGCATGAAGAGGTGTTGGATTTTGTCGAAAGCTTTTTCTGCATCTATTGAAACTATTATGTGGTTCTTGTTTTGCAGTTTTTGGATGTGGTTTATAACATTTATGGATTTCCGAATGTTGAACCATCCCTGCATTCCAGGGATGAATCCTACTTGATCCGGATGAATGATCTGTCTGATGATTTTTTGAATTCTATTGGCTAAGATTTTGTTGAGAATTTTAGCATCAATGTTCATCAGAGAAATAGGTCTGTAGTTTTTCTTCTCTGACGGTTCTCTGTCCGGTTTTGGGGTTAAGGTGATGTTGGCTTCATAGAATGAGTTTGGAAGGGTTGCTTCCTTCTCTATTGTTTTGAAGAGCTTGTAGAGGATTGGGGTTAGTTCTGTTCGAAATGTTTTGTAGAATTCTGTAGTGAAGCCATCTGGGCCTGGGCTTTTTTTCGTTGGGAGATCCTTGATGACTTCTTCAATCTCTACCTCGGTTATGGGTTTATTTAATTCTTCAGTTGCCTCCGGACTGAGTTTTGGTAAGTGGTGAAAGTCCAAGAACTTTTCTATTTCTTGGTGATCCTCAAATTTGTGGGAGTACAGTTCTTTGTAGTAATTTCTAATTATTTTCTTAATGGTTGCAGTGTCTGTTGTTATGTTGCCTTTTTCATCTTTAATGCTGTTGATTCTCACTTTCTCTTGTTTTTTTTTGGTCAATCGGGCCAGTGGAGTGTCGATTTTGTTTATTTTCTCAAAAAACCAACTTTTTGATTTGTTGATTTTATGTATAGTTTTTTTATTTCTATTTGGTTTATCTCCTCCCTTGTTTTGATGATTTCTTGTTTCCTATTGTGCGTGGGACTCTTCTGCTGCTGTTTTTCCAGATCCTGGAGGTGTGTGGTTAGTTCCTGTATTTGGCGTCTTTCTTGGGCCTTGACATGCGCTCCGATTGCGATGAATCTATCTCGTAGCACTGCTTTGGCGGTGTCCCACAAGTTTTGGAATGTTGTATCAGAGTTTTCATTGGTTTCCATAAATTTTTTGATCTCATCTTTAATTTCTTCTCTGACCCATTGTTCGTTTAATAGCATATTGTTCAATTTCCAAGAGTGCCTATATTTCCTGGGGAGTTTTGAGTTGTTGATTTCCAGTTTCATCCCATGGTGGTCTGAGAGGGTACATGGTATGATACTAATGTTTTGGAAGTTGTTTAGATTCGCTTTGTGTCCTATCATGTGGTCGATTCTGGAGAAGGTGCCATGCACCACTGAGAAGAATGTATAGTCTGTGGCCTTAGGATAAAAAGTTCTATATATGTCTACTAGGTCCAGTTGTTCTATTGTTTGTGTGAGCTCTGTTGTTTCTTTGTTGAGTTTTTGTTTCGTAGACCGGTCCATTGATGTTAAAGGCGTGTTGAGATCGCCTACAAGAATTGTGCAGGTATCTATGTCTTCCCTTAATTCTGTAAGTAATTGCTTTACTTAACTAGGTGCATTGAGATTTGGTGCATAAACATTAATGATGGTGATTGCTTCTTGATGGATCATTCCTTTCACCAGTATAAAATGGCCTTCCCTGTCTCTTTTGATGTTAGTTAGAGTGAAATCTATCTCGTCTGAAATTAGGATAGCTACCCCAGCTTTTTTTCTCGTCTATTGGCGTGAAATATCTTTTTCCATCCCTTCACTTTCAGTTTCTTTGCATCCTTTCTGGTTAGATGTGTTTCTTGTAGGCAACAGATGGTTGGGTCTTGTTTGATGATCCATTCTATTAATCTCTGTCTTTTGATTGGTGAATTTAGACCATTTGTGTCGAGAGTTAAAATTGAGAGGTTGCAATTTTGCCCTGCCTTGCAATTGTGTTTTGTGTGTGTTGTTATCTGTGTAATTGCCTTCTTTGTGTGGGCTTCAGTTTGGAGACCTTCTTTTTTGCCATCTTTGTTTGTAGTTTGCCTCCTTTTTTTCCGGGATTAACGCATTTCTAAGGAGACTTTGCAGAGCTGGTTTTGTGTATACATATTCTTCTAGTTTTTCTTTGCTATGGAAGTATCTGATTTCGTTCTCATATACAAATGAGATCTTTGCTGGGTAGATTATTCTTGGTTGACAGTTGTTTTGTTTCAGGGCTTGGAAGATCTTTGTCCATTCTCTCCTTGCTTGTAGGGTCTCTTCGGAGAAGTCAGCAATGATTCTGATGGGTTTTCCCCTGTATGTGATCTTTTCTCTACTTCGTACTTGTCTCAGGATTCCTTCTTTGTCTTCGTTGGAATAGAACTTGAGCACCGTGTGTCTGGGTGAAGATCTCTTTGGATCATGTCTGTTGGGTGTTCTCTGTCCATCCTGTATGCGGGGTGGATTCATGTTCCAAGTGTTTTGGAAGTTTTCCTGTATAATTTCGTCTAGCACTGCTTGCATTTCTGATTCTCTTTCTACTCCTTCGGGGAGGCTGATGATCCGAATATTCAATTTTCTAAGGTGATCTTTCATTTCTTGCATCATTTTATTAGTTTTGCTGAGGCTTGTCTCCAGCTGTTTAATTCGCTGGGCACCTTCATTTTGCATGTCTTCTGTTTCAGAGATCCTTTCCTCTGCCATATTTATTCTGTTGATCAGGCTTTCAATTTTGCGTTCCTGGTCATCCAATTTGGTTTTGATTTGTTGTATTTCGGCGATTATGCGGTTCTTGAAGTCTTCCCGCTTCATGTCCTCATCTCTGATAAATTTTAGCATTATTTTTTTAAATTCCTTGTCTGGTAGCTCTTCCATGTCTTCATCTCGCATCTCCGATATTGATAATGGCTTTTGGCCCTTGTTTGGTGGGGTGCTAGCTCTTTCATCTGGAGCACAACTTTTTCTGGTTGTTTTTCCCATTGTGTTGATGTATTTTAGTGAGGCCAATGGACCCGTGTGTTGAGGGGTCGTCAGGCGCTTTTCTGTAGAGATTGGAGCCTGCAGGTGTGGTGTTGCAGTGCGTGGTAATTTTCAAGGCACCTTTGGTGCGTTCTCAGAGCCCGGGATTGTAGGGCACCACCTTGGGGGCCCAGTGGATTCCAGGCACACTCTGGGCACCTCTTCTACAGGTGTGACACCCCAGGGCGTGGAGGGATGGAGGTGCTCTCTGGGTGTGCCCCCTGCACGGGAATCCACAGGACGAGGAAGGTTTTATGTGCTTTCTCCCTGCGTTCTCCGTGTCAGGGACTACAGGGTTTTTCAGAGCCCACCTGGTGTGTCTCCCACACACGGGACTGTGGGTGAGGCACTTTCTGGGCGTGGCTCTTGTGCAGTGATTCCACCACTCGTGGTGTGTGGGTGTTCAGAGCCCTCCTGGTGTGACTCCCTCACACAGGACTGCAGTGGAGGAGTGACCCAGGCGCCCTGTTAAAGTGACTTCACGGCGGGTTCGCACAGTGCCAGTGTGGCGCAGGAGTTTTCAGAGCTCTCCTGGTGGGTTGCCCGCGCTCAGAACTGCTGGGTGAGAGGCGAGAAGTGGGCAAGTCACTCTCTGGGAGGGGCTCCTGCGTGCCAGGGTCACACAGCGCTGCACTTCCCAGTGCTCAGAGCCCTCCTGTTGCAGCCCCTGCGCTGTGGCGGCGGTTTCTGCAGGCGGGACCGCCCAGCCCAGTGCGGCGTTCAGAGCGCTCCTGGTGTGTCGCCCACTCACAGGGTATCAGGGTGTGGGGGATTCTAGACCCTCGCTGGTAGTTTCTGCGCACTGAGATGCACTGGCCCACACAGCACGGGAATATCTGGGGCGCTCTCCCTGCACCTTCTCAGCACCCAGGACTACTGTGCGCCACTTCCAAGGCACAGGTTCGGCAGTTTCAAGGCGCTTGCCCTGTGTTCTCAGAGGCTGAAACCTCTGCGGGGGGGGGGGGGGGAGGGCAAAAGGAGCACCCCAGAGGCTTGGGCTCCGTGCCCTGTCTCTGGAATTCTAGCTGCAGAAGCTGCCAACCCTTCCCTAGCTCACCCGATCCTCCGGCTGTTGCAGTCTACCTCTGCTGCTGTTGAAGACCTTTGCCGGTGACCCTGTTATTTCTTTATTTAGCTTTGATATTAAGGTGATATTACCTTCATAGAAAGAGTTTGGAAGGATCGCCTCTCTTTTTGTGTTGTTTGGAAAAGCTTGTGTAGGATTAGGGTAAGTTTTTTATGAAACGTTTGGTAGAATTCAGCAGTGAAACCATCTGGTTCAGGACTTTCCTGGGTTGGGAGAGCTTTAATTACTGATTCAATCTCAGTCCACATTATAGATCTATTTAGATTGTTAGTTGCTTCTTGATTCAATGTTGGTGGATTGTATGTGTTCAAAAATCTCTCCATCTTTTTTAGGCCGGATTTGTTTGCATATAGTTGCTTGTAATAGTTCCTGATGTTTCTTTGTATTTCTGAGGTATCTGTTGTTATATCTCCTTTCTTGTCTCCGATGCTGTTGATGTGTATTTTATCCCTCCTTTATTTGAGTAGTTGGGTAAGTGGGGAATCTATTTTGTTGATTTTCTCAAAGACCCAGCTCTTTGACTCATTGATCTTATGTATAGTTCTCTTGGTCTCTATTTGGTTTATTTCCTCCCTTATTTTGATGATTTCTTTCTTTTTCTTTTAAAAACTTATTTTTATTTTTATTAGAAAGGCAGTTATACAGAGAGGAGAGACAGAGAGGAAGATCTTCCGTCCTATGATTCACTCCCTAAGTGGCTGCAACGGTCAGTGCTGCGCCAATCCAAAGCCAGGAGCCTCTTCTGGGTCTCCCATGCGGGTTCAGGATCCCAAAGCTTTGGGCTGTCCTCAACTGCTTTCCCAGGCCACAAGCAGGGAGCTGGATGGGAAGCGGGGCTGCTGGAATTAGAACCAGTGTCCATATGGGCTCCCGGGGCATGCAAGGTGTGTACCTTAACCACTACGCTATTGTGCCGGGTTCTTGATAATTCGTTTTTTTCTACTAATCTTGGGATTGCTTTGCTGTTGTTTTTCTAGTTCCTTCAACTGTAAGGTTAGCTGATTTACTTGATGCCTTTCTAATTTCTTAATGTAAGCATTGATTGAGATGAACTTTCCTCTTAACACTGCCTTGATTGTGTCCCATAAGTTTTGATATGTTGTGTTGATGCCTTCATTTGTTTCAAGCACTTTTTAAAAAAAATTTTTTTATTTTGACAATCTTTACATAGTTAATTAGGGTAAAAATGTTCAAGGGCTACAAGAACATGGATAAGACTAGTATTTTTTCCATTTTGTTTCCTTCATGTTTAAAGGGGGGTATTAAGGGAGAAGGCCCACCCAATTTCCCACCCTCCCCAGGTCCCGGATGTAGGGCATGCTCTGAGGTTCTTGCTCAAGTGGTTTTGATATTTCAACAGTTTTGGATCGCTGCCAATCTTGCCACTCCAAGCACTATGAGGTCTTTGAAAAATCCACTGATTGACAGTCCATCATAGCTGAGATGGTTGGTTGACCTGTTCTGTCTTCTCTCTTTTCTTTGTTAGTGTTCTGAGTCCAGCATTTAGATTAGGAAGATCTCCAAAGAAACTTTGAGGTGTTCTCAAACCAGATTCTTGAATGTGCTAGCTAGTACAGGGCCTGGAACAGTCCATCGCCCCAATTAGCTGGTGGTTGTAATTGCTGGGTTGGTTCTGTTTTCACTCCCACATTCCACCGGAACCAATGGGTGTTGCAGTCCAGCCTGGTTCTGCCCAGCACACACTCAGCCCTCGCATAAAGCAGTGGGAGCTGCAGCCTAGTTGGAACGACCCACAATAACCCCCACCAGGCCCGCCCCCTACCCTGGTTTGCCGATATGTGTAGCAGTAATCCAGTCTGTCCCACACCCCATTCCACCCCAGCCGCTGTCTTAGTTTTATGTCCTCCCGTGGAAGTGGTAACCTAAGAAGAATGAGCCCACTATTTCCCTCCCAGGCCTCTCCCACTCCCAGATTATGCACTCTCCAGATAGTTCTGTGGTTTGACTTGACAAAACTAGCCCCCAGTACCAGCTTCTGCCAGCTGATGCTGTGGCTAAGCCCAAACAACCCTCGCCCACTTTAATTTTGTTTGCCCCATTGGGAATAATCAGCCCAGCCTGGCTTTTCCCTGATCTAGTCCACATGAGGCACACAGGTTTTGTAGCCCTGTCTAGTCTGGTTTGCTTCCATCCCAGCCTATGCTCTCCTGTGGAAGTAGCTGTCCAGCAAAGGAACCCTCCCTTATTCCCCTGCCGGCTCAGCCCCCTCCCTTCCTTGTTCTCATGCTGGTTGGGTGCTGCGGTTCCTCCTGGGACAGGCAACCTCACCTTGGCATTCTGTATTGGGCACTAGTCTTTGTTGCGACCGAACCTGGCTCGACCCACACTGGTGCTTGGATTTGCCAGTGGATGATGTGGACAGATTCAGCCTGGTCTGTCCCCAACTTATGCCAAATGTATGCCAGTGGGAAACTTTCCATGGCCTCTTCTGGGCTGTTTCCTATCATGCTTCTTGCGCTTACCTGCCAAGCACTTTTTAATTTCCCTTTTGATTTCCTCTCTATTCCATTGCTCACTTAGTAACATATTATACAGTCTCTATATGTTTGTAAGTCTTCCTTGGGTGTTTTGACTTCTTGGTCTCTAACTTCACTTCATGATGGTCTGAGAATACACATGGTATAATTTAGATGTTTAAAAATTTGCTGAGGCTTGTTTTGTGGCCTATAATATGGTTAATTCTGGAGAAGGTTCCATGCACTAACGAAAAAAAACATATATTCTCTATCTGTAGGATGAAAGGTTTGATAGATATCAACTAAGTCCATTTGTTCTAGAGTTTGGGTGAGTTCTGTTGTCTCTTTGCTGAGTTTCTGTTTTTAAATCTGTCCATTGATGTTAAAGGGGTATTAAGATCACCTACTATGATTGCATTGGAGTCTATTTCTCCCCTTAAGCCCATTAATGTTTGTTTCATGGAGCTAGATGCCTTGGCATTTGGTGCATATATTTATTATGTTGATCTCTTCTTGCTGAATGGATCCCTTGATCATTATGTGATATTCTTGCTTATCTATTTTAATGTTTTTTACATTAATGTCTATGTCATCTGATATAAGAATGGCTACTGCTGCACATTTTTCCTCACCATTTGCTTGAAATACCTTTTTCCATCCTTTCACTCTCAGTTTCCTCTGATCTTTGTTAGTGAGATGTGTCTCATGTAAGCAGCAGATAGATTTTTTTTGATCCATTCCTCTAATCTATGGCATTTGGTTGATGAATTTAAACAATTTACATTCAGTGTTAATATGGATAAGTGGCAATTTGGCTCTGTCATCTTAGTAATGTGTTGTTTTTTGGTTGAGTCTTCTGTTGGTCTTTTAGTAGGATGTTCTCCACATATGACTGTGGCTTTGGTAGCTGCTATTCCTTTTCTCTTTCACTAGAACATCTTTGAGTATTAGCTGTAGGGCTCGTTTGAAGGACATGAATTATTGGAGTTTTTCTTTATCATGGAAGGATTTTATTTCATTTTCAAACACAAAGGAGAGCTTTAAAGGATATGTTTTTCTGGACTGAAAATTTTTCTCTTTTAGAGTCTGGAATATGTCACTCCATTCTCTCCTGGCCTGTAGTGTTTCCTCTGAGATGTCAGCTGTGAGTTTGATTGGGACTCCTCCATAGGTCACTTGATTTTTGTCATGTGTACATTTAAGGATTTTTCCCTTATGTTCAATTGAGGAGAGCTTGATTACCATGTGTCTTGGTGAAGGTTACTTTTTGTCAACACTTTTAGGAGTCCTGTGCCCCTCCTGGATGTTGTTTCCCAATTCGTTAATTGAATACAGCTTTAATCCCAGTTGCTCTTTCTATGCCTTCTGGAACCCCCATAATTCTTTTTTTTAAAGATATATTTATTTTTATTACAAAGTCAGATATGTACAGAGAGGAGGAGAGACAGAGAGGAAGATCTTCCGTCCTATGATTCACTCCCCAAGTGACCACAATGGCTGGTGCTGTGCCGATCTGAAGCCGGGAACCAGGAACTTCCTCCAGGTCTCCTATATGGATGCAGGGTCCCAAGGTTTTGGGCCATCCTCGACTGCTCACTGGTGGGTTTTCTGTTCACTGTGACACTGCTCCACCGTTGTCGCCTCTGCCTTGTATACAGGGGTACTCTAGGTACCTCCACGTTGACTTCCTTTCTTTTTCTGTAATCTGCTCTCTCTTCTTTACCCTACTAATTCTCCATCATCTCAAACATGTCTGAACCCTTTGCCACCATCTTGATTCTTTACAGAGAGCAGCTTAATCTGCACAACACAATGCTAGATCCCTTGTCATCTTTCTTACAGAGAGTCTTATCTTTTACTATAAGAATTAATTGGGAGTGACACTTAGGAAAATACAGATGATTTGTGCTGTTTTGGAAAATACAGATGATTGGAAAATACAGATGATTTGGGTTGCCTGTGGTAACTTTGCTCTTTTTGCTTCCTTTAAAATATACACATATTGAAAAATTGTACTTTTATATGTATTTCTATATTTGCATGTATATATTTTTGTTTAGTTGGTATATAAGATGTTGGAAACCTCATAATGAGCGTTTTAAATAACTGAGGGACTGAGTTCATTCTATTATAAGATTTAATTTTTAAGCATTTTGTTAAAATACAGTATACATTTAAGGAAATTCACATAAGTGTACAGATCAATGAATTTATTGGTCACCTAATCATATTTGTAAACACATTAGGAACAAAACATTACCAGTACTCCAAGAATCCTACTTCACCTCTCGTCTGTTTTTTTTTAACCTGTGAAATTGTCATTTACATGGTATGAGTCAATGAAGTTATATTTATAAATGTATACTAAATTATTTGACATCCACATAATTTTTATCCTCTCTATATAGTCACTACTGCAAATAAGAGAAAATGTGGTATTTTTCTTTTTGGGTTTTGCTTATTTCACCTAGTATAGTATATCCGCTTCCATTCACTTTGTTGTAAATGTTAGGATTTCATTTGTTTTATGGTGGAGTAATATCTTATCATGTATATATATATACCACATTTTCTCTATCCAGCCATGAGTTAGTGAACACCTAGGTTGATTCCATATCATTGGTATTATGAACTGAGCTGCTATAAATGTGACAGGACAGGTATCTCTTTCACATGCTGACTTCCTTTCCTTTGGGTGTAATAGCAGGAGCAGCGTGTCTGGGTCACACAATATATTTATTTTTTAGTTTTCTGAGGCTCTACATATTGTCTTCAATAATGATTGTACTATTTTCCATTCCCACCAATAGTGTTTTAGAGTTTTTCTCCAAAGTCTCACCATTTTGGGGTTTTTGGATGATTGCTGTTCTACCAGAGACTAGGTGATAGTACATTATGGTTTTGATTTGTATTTCTCTATTGGCCAACGATTCTAAGTGTTTTCTACTAACTTTAAAAATTTTAACTTATTTATGTGAAATGAACAAATTTCATATTCATGACAATACAGATTTAGAAGCATAGTTATATATCCTACCTTCCCTTTCCTCCTGCGCTATTCCCATCCACCTTCCTCCTTCTTTCCTTCTTTATTTCTTTTTAAGTTTTACAATGACATATTTTCAGTTTACTTTGGAATCGCAGGGCTAACTATTAGACAAATAATTATTAGACAAATAATTCAACAAATAGAAAGTGGAAAAACCCTATTGTTCCTCAAGAGTATTGACAAAGTCTGCAAACAATCAAATTTTTTTCTTTTTAAGATTTATTTATTTTTATTACAGAGTCAGATATACAGAGAGGAGGAGAGACAGAGAGGAAGATCTTCTGTCCGATGATTCACTTCCCAAGTGACCACAACAGCCGGTGCTGTGCCGATCCGAAGCCAGGAGCCAGGAACTTCCTCCAGGTCTCCCACGTAGGTGCAGGGTCCCAAAGCATTGGGCCATCCTCAACTGCTTTCCCAGGCCACAAGCAGGGAGCTGGATGGGAAGTGGGGCTGCCGGGATTAGAACCGGAGTCCATGTGGGATCCCGGCGCATTCAAGGCGAGGACTTTAGCCGCTAGGCCACATTGCCGGGCCCTAAACGATCAAATCTTATATAAATCTTGTTCACAAAGATTACTTTTTTTTTTTTGTATTCTCTGTATTAGTTACCACATATCATGGAAAACATATGGTATTTGCTTTGGGAATGGCTTCTTTTACTAAACATAAGTTTCCATCTGCATCCATTTATTGCAAAAGATTTTATTCTTTTTGTGATTGAATAGTATTCCATAGTCTACTCACACTACATTTTCTTCATCTAGTCATCTGTTGATGAACAACTGGGTTGATTCTTTTTTTTTTTTTTAAGGTTTATTTTATTTTTATTGGAAATGCAGATATACAGAGAGGAGGAGAGACAGAGAGGAAGATCTTCTGTCCGATGATTCACTCCCCAAGTGAGCACAACGGCCGATGCTATGCCTCTTCCGGGTCTCCCACGCGGGTGCAGGGTCCCAAAACCAGCGCCCATCATCTGGGTTGATTCTTTAGTTGCCAATGCTTTTTGGCTCTATTTCAGGAAGCCTTTTGTGTGTGTGTGTGTGTGTGTGTGTGTGTGTGTGTGTGTGTGTGTGTCTATGCCTTGAAGTTTCCCAGTGTTTTCCTTTAGCAATTTGATGGTTTCAGGTCATAGATTTAGATCCTTGATCCATGTAGAGTTGATTTTTGTAAAGGTGTAAGGTAGGGCTCTTGCTTCATACTTCTGCAAACATAGATCCAATTTTTTCAGCACTGTCAGAGACTGTCCTTTCTCCCTAAATCAGTTGTTTAAAAATTTTTATTTTATGACACAGTTTAATAGGCATGGGTTTCCTCTTCCCCCTCCTTTGTTCTCATCTCCAGTCTTTTACTAGGTGTTTTCTTAGTACCCCCAGAAGTCCATCATACTGCCATTGAGGTGTCTCTCAATGATGTAGGGACTTATCTGTTGTTTAACTGTGAATCTATTCTTGTATTGCAAATACAGGAATGTTCTTCTCTTTGTTTCTGTCTATGGATATATTTATGCCTGTGATAGTCAGTAATTTTTTGTGCTAATAAGCTCAATTCAGGACTCCCATGTGGGCTGGTGCATTAGTTTGACCCATAAAGGTCTTCTGGTCTCTCCCCTCCACATCAACAGTCTCAGTCTCCTCACTTACCTGCAAGAACAGTGACCCTGTCATTTGGAGTCCCTCAGGAGTCATTCTTCACCTACATTTATCATTGCCTTATCCTTAGATATTCCTAGGTAGTAATTTGATACCCCCAAATCCCCAGATCTCATACCCAGGTGGCCACTAGGCAAAGCCTGGTGCTGTTGGCACCTTAGCCACCAGAGCCAAGATGGTGCCAGCCGTTTTGCAGCAACTGGCACTTTAAAATCCTGGCTCTGAAATTAGGCTGCATCTCCCCTATCAGCCAAAAGCAGCTGGTGGAGTGACCCAATCGATTGGGTGCCCAGCCAGAGCCAAGATTGAACCAAGTTGCTTCCTTTTTAAACAATATTATGCAGCCTAACTCATCTCTCAATATTCTTCCCCAAATCCTGCAGGATAGGTTTCGGTGACTCTGAGGAATTTAGTACTAGTAATAGCAGTTCTGGAGCTACAGGACACAGTGGGGTTCCTATGCAGGTGCTACAGAGTGCCAATCTGTTTTGCTGGGGATTATAGATGAGCAACTTCAACCTGAATGAGAGGAATGCAAATCAGATTCTGCAAATACCACAGGTATCTAAGTAGATGTCTATACAAACAAATATACAAAAAGCTTGAAAGTGACAAATACTTGGATATTTGAGACTAATATGGAATTCAATGTTTTTGAAGTTGTATTGCTTTTAATTTTGCTTGTAAAATTTGTATTTTCAAATGGATAAATTTAAGGTGTTTAGAAATAGAAAAATTGCCATCCCCTGCTTCCCAAGCAACCAATCAAATACCACAGGTGAACACAAGTCACTTCAGGTCTTTTGGTACTTTGAGGAGCATTCTAAGAATGGCAAGGCCCAGAGGAAGTCTTCTCTGTTCATATAGGGCACACAAGGGTGATTCTGGGGCTTGTGCCTTGGTCACACAGCATCAAGTGCTAAGAGATGTTGAAGAAGACATCCTTGGTTCTGATCCTCTGGTACTTGTTATTTGGGATGATTCTGATGCTGAGTCCCAAGTTGCTGAGTGGAAATTCTTCAGAAAAAGGTGAACATAACTCTGCAATGTTCCCAGAAATCCCAAAGCTAAAATGTGCAGCGAACTTTCTCTTTTCCATAAAAAGCATTCTGATTCTGGCTCAGGGTTATCTGAGTGCCTGGGCTGCTTGTGGTTCCTTTCTGTGTCTGGCACTTTGGAGGACTTCTATTTCAGAGTAAAGGAGTCCCTTGGACTTTAGTCAGTTATCTAGACTTTTAAATCTAGAGGGTGAAGACAGTGGAATTTTTTCCTGTGCTAGGGCAGTAAATCTGCAGTGTTGGAAGGTATTCTGTGTTGTTTTTCCCAGCAAGATTGTGGCCCCTTAGCCCGGGGGCTGGTGTAGAATTTTGTTGTTTTTTCTTTCTTTCTCTTTCTTTCTTTTTCTTTCTTTCTTTTTCTTTCTTTCTTTCTTTCTTTCTTTCTTTCTTTCTTTCTTTCTTTCTTTCTTTCTTTCTTTCTTTCTTTCTTTCCCTTCCTTCCTTCCTTCCTTCCTTCCTTCCTTCCTTCCTTCCTTCCTTCCTTCCTTCCTTCCTTCCTTCCTTCCTTTTTTCTTTCTTAAAGATTTTATTTTTATTGGAAAGGCAGATATACAGAGAGGAGAGACAGAGAGGAAGAACTTCCGTCGGATGATTCACTCCCCAAGCGGCCGCATGGCTGGAGCTGAGCCAATCCGAAGCCAGGAGCCTCTTCTGGGTCTCCGAAGCGGGTGCAGGGTCCCAAGGCTTTGGGCTGTCCTCGACTGCTTTCCCGGGCCACAAGCAGGGAGCTGGATAGGAAGGTGAGCTGCCAGGAAGAGAACCGGTGCCCATATGGGATCCCGGGTGTGCAAGGCAAGGACCTTAACCCCTATGTTGCCAGCCATATCTGTATGTACTGGCTACATGCCGTACCCAAAATGGCGCCGGCCAGAGAGGCTAGATCTTGGTGCCTGGTGGAAAGTCACGTAGCTTTCGCAGTACTGCGCATGCGCTGGTGAGCTGCGGCGCGGCAGGCACGTAAACACTGGGACTGACGAATCCAGTCGCCCAGGACCCTGCGTAATCATGACGCCGACCTATCATCGGCGGAGGCGGGGCCAGACAGCACATAAGAGCAGAAGCCTGCCGGGATCCGCACCTCCCTCCTCTTCATCTTGGTGTGCACAATAAATTTTACCGCAGGAGGCTTCACTCGCGTCTGCGTCTTATTGCTGGGCGGTAAGACACGTGGGCGCGACACCCCTACACCATCGCTCCGGGCCCCATTTTTTTTTTTAAAGATTTTATTTTTATAGGTACTGGGATTCCCCCCACCCCTCAACTGTTTCACATAATACAATGTTACTAAAGATAAAAAAAAAATTTTTATTTTTATTGGTGTTCTTTATTTTTATTTATTTAAAAAGATTTGTTATTTATTTGAAAGAGAAAGAGAGAGAGAGAGCAAGCTATAGAGATCTTAAAAGCAAATGGGAGAGAAAAAGAGGGAATTCTGCTACCTGCTAGTTCATGTAATGGCTGGAGCTGAGCCGCTCCAAAGCCAGGATCCAGGAGTTCTCCTGGGTCTCCCACAGGGGTTCAAGGACCCAAGCACTGGGGTCACTCCCCGCTGCTTTCCTAGGCCATTAGCAGGGAGCTGAACCACAAGCAGAGTTGTCTGGACTTGGATTGATGATCGTATGGGATGTCAGCACTGCAAGTGGCAGCTGACCCTACTATGCCTCAACATTACCCCGAAACACATTGCTTCTTTGTATACTTTTTTAGGGTTTATCTTAAATGGATGTTGAATTTTGTGCAATGTTTATATTGGCATCTGTTGAGATGATATATGATCTTCTCACTGATATATTTTTTAACATTTTTATTTATTGGGCCCAGCGTGATAACATAGTGGTTAAAGTTCTCCTTGGATGTGTTCTAATCCCAGCAGCTCCACTTCCCATCCAGCTCCCTGCTTGTGGCTTGGGAAAGCAGTTGAGGATGGCCTCAAACCTCGGGACCCTGCACCTGTGTGGGAGACCTGGAAGAGGTTCCCGGTTCTTGGCTTCGGATTGGCTCAGCTCCAGCCATTGCAGCCACTTGGGGAGTGAAGCATTGGATGGATATCTGTATATCTGCCTTTCCAATAAAAATAAATAAATCTTTAAAAAATTAAAATTTATTTTATTGCATAGGCAGATATACAGAGAGGAGGAGTGACAGAGAGGAAGATCTTACCTCCATTGATTCACTCCCAGGTGGCCACAATGGCTGGAGCTGAGCTGATCCAAAGCCAGGGGCCATGAGCTTTTTCCAGATCACCCATGGAAGTGCAGGGTCCCAACGCTTTGGGCCATCCTCGACTGCTTTCCCAGGCCAGAAGCAGGGAGCTGGATGGGAACCAGGAGAGCTGGGACATGGACTGGTGGCCATATGGAATTCTGTCATGTACAAGGTAAGGACTTAAACCACTAGGCTACCATGCCAGGCCTGGTATATTCTATATTAACACTGTTTTGGGCCATTCTTGAATTCCCAGGATGCATCATTCTTCACTGCTCTGAATAATCTTTTTGATGTTCAGTGCTTTTTGGAAAATTTTTGCTTTGAATTCATAGAAATATTGATCTGTAGCTTTTAAGAAATCAAAGGCATACGTATAGGAAACGAAGAAGTCAAGCTTTCACTATATGCAGATGACATAATCCTATACATAGAAAAACCAGGAGACTCAATACAGAAACTGCTAGAACTTATACGAGAGTTTGGCAGAGTGGCGGGGTACAAAATTAACGAACGAAAATCAACAGCCATAGTGTATGCAAATAACACCAAGATGGAAGAAGATCTAACCAACAGGATACCATTCAAAATAGCAGAGAGAAGTATGAAGTATTTGGGAATAAATCTAACCAAAAGCGTAGGAGACCTATTCGAAGAAAACTACAAACTATTCAAAAAGGAAATTGAACAAAACCTCAAAAGATGGAATAACATCCCGTGCTCCTGGATAGGCAAAATCAATATCATTAAAATGTCTATACTACCACAAGCAATATACATTTTCAACGCAATTCCAATCAAATTGCCCAAAACATTCTTCACGGAACTAGATACAATGATTCAAAAGTTCATCTGGAAACACAAAAAATCACGAATAGCTAGAACCATCCTGAAAAATAAGAGGTTAGCAGGGGGAATCACAATCCCGGACCTCTGGACATACTATAGAGCAGTGGTTATCAAAACAGCCTGGTACTGGCACAAAGACAGGAAGGAAGATCAATGGAATAGAATAGAAGCACCCAAAGGGAACCCACACAAATACAGCCAATTAATCTTTGACAAAAAGACCAATGATAGCTCAAGCAAGTGGGAAGGCCTCTTTAGTAAATGTTGTTGGGACAACTGGCTGATAGCCTGTAGAAACAAAAGGATAGACCCACATCTATCACCATACACTAAGATCCAATCTACATGGATAAAAGACCTAAACCTACATCCAGAAACCTTCAAACTCTTGCAAGAAAATGTAGGAAATACCCTGCAAGACCTAGGAGTAGGTTCCGACTTTCTAAGAAGGACACCAAAAGCAATAGCAGTTGAGAACAGAATAAACAAATGGGACCTCATCAAACTAAGAAGCTTCTGTACAGCAAGGGAAACAATCAATAAAGTAAAAAAGAAACCCACAGAGTGGGAAAAGATCTTTGCACACGATATAGGCGATAGGGGGCTAATTTCCAGGATATACAAAGAACTTCAAAACAATCAAAAAACCAAAATAAACAAGCCACTCAAGAAATGGGCACAGGAAATGGGCAAACATTTCACAAAGGAACAAGTCCAAATGGCAAACAAACATATGAAAAAATGTTCCAGCTCCCTAGCAATAAGGGAAATCCAAATTAAAACATCGATGAGGTACCACCTAACACCAGTAAGATTGGCCCACATAAACAAGAACACCAATGACGCTTGCTGGCGAGGATGCGGGGAAAAGGGAACCCTACTCCACTGCTGGTGGAGCTGCAAATTGGTACAGCCTTTATGGAAATCAGTCTGGAGAACACTCAAACAACTCAAAATCTGCATACCATATGACCCAGCAATAGCACTCCTAGGAATATATCCAAAACACCTGTTTTACGACAAACCAACATGCATCCCTGTGTTCATTGCAGCACAATCAGTAATTGCAAAAACATGGAAGCAACCGAAATGCCCATCAGCAGAAGATTGGATAAGAAAGCTTTGGTTCCTCTACTCCATGGAATACTACTCAGCTATTAAAAAAAAAACAAAATGCAGTTCTTTGTGGCTAAATGGGCACAACTGGAAACTATAATGCTAAGGGAAATGAGCGAATCCCAAAAGGTTAGATACCACATGTTTGCCTTGATTTAACCTGTAATTTTTTGTTTGGTTGTTTGTTATTTTTTGAACCTGTCATTGATACTGTCTCAACCCAGATGTTTCGAAGAATGGAACTTGCATTATTTTTAACATATTGTTTACTCAATACTATGTCAATTAATTCCATAATGTTGTATATTGATACTGAGGCCTTGTTGGGGCTTTTAACTGACCGGATCTTTACTCTGTTAGACCTATCTTCAGACCATAGAAGGTCTCCCCAAGAGGCCACTGAACTTATCTGGACAATAAGACGCTGAACTTTATGCCAGGCATGTGTTTGCAAGCATTGAATCTCAACTGAACTTGAACTATGGTTATGCAACAAGGTGGAGGAATCCACCATGGGGGGAGGGGTATGGGAGGGGTGGGGGGAATCCCCAGCGCCTATAAAACTGTACTACATAATACAATGTAAGCAACAATAAAAAAAAAAAAGAAAAGAAAAAAAAATTAATTTCTTTCTAAGTCTTAAGATTTATTTACCTATTAGAAAAGCAGAGTTATGGACACACACACATACACAGATGTATCTTCTGGTTCATTGCATAAATGGTGCTATAGTTGGTACTGAGCAAGGTCGAGTCTGGAACCTGTAACTCATCAAAGGCTCCCACCTGGTGTCAAGGGCCCAAGGCAAACAGAGTAGAAGTGGCATAGCCAGAACTCAAATTGCTGCTTATATGGGATGCAGGCATTTCAGTGACAATTGAACTCATTGTGTGACAATGCTAACCTTCTCTCTCTCTTTTGCTTTTCTTTCTTTTATTTTTTAATTTAATTTTTATTTTTTAAATTTTATTTTATTTTTATTTTTCTTCTTTGTTTCTTAGTTCTTTGTTTCTCTTTCCTTCCTTCCTTCCTTCCTTCCTTCCTTCCTTCCTTCCTTCCTTCCTTCCTTCCTTCCTTCCTTCCTTCCTTCCTTCCTTCCTTCCTTCCTTCCCTCTCTCCTTCCCTTCTCTCTCCCTCCCAACCTCCCTCTTTCCCTTCCTTCCCTTTTTTGTTTTTGTTTTGTTTTGTTTTGTTTTGTTTTGTTTTCTGAGTTTGGAAGTGTTTACTTTCAAACTTTTTGAAAAAGATTAGTAGTAATTGTTTAAATCATTGATATATTTTGGTATTGAGGTCATAAGATCCTGGGATTTTCTTTAATAAGAGACTTTTTCCTTCCAGATCTATTTCTTTAATCACTATTGAACTCCTCATATTTTATATTTAAATCTTGATAGGTTATAGGTATTCAGAAATTTGCTGATTCTTTCTAGGTTATCCAGCTTGTCATTGTATAGTTAGTTGTTCATCCTAGTTTGTATTTTTTGATAGTAACTGTTACATAAATCTTTTCATCTCTAATTTTCTTTGAGTCTTCTTGTTTCCTTTTTCATTTTTGAGATAACATTTTTATTTACGTTACAAAGACTCCTTTAAAATTTTTTTGTGTTTTTTTTTCCTACTTATTTCATCTATTTTTACTTAGACTTTATTATTTATTCACCCACACTGATTTTGGGTTCAGTTTGCTGTTATTTCTCAATTCTTTGAGGTACAGAATTACATTGTTTGAAATATATCATGCCTTCTTTTTGATGCAGGAGAACAAACTGAGTACTATTTGGCTTTAGTAGTTCTTTTTAAGATATTTATTTTTATTTGAAATGCATCTTTTTTTCACTCCCCAAATGGCCACAATGGCTAGGGCTGATCTGATCTGAAGCTGGGAGCCAGAGGAAGAGCCATGGAGGAGAGGGGTGCCAAGGATGTGGACTATCCTTCTTTTCCAGGCCACAAGCAAAGAGCTAAATCTAAAGTATTGCAGCTGGGTATGAATCAGCACCCATATGGAATGCTGGCACTGCAGGCAGAGGATTAGCTTGCTATATCACCACACCAGACAGCCCCCATTTTTGATTTTACACTTTGTAACTTTTTATATTGTATATCCCTTAATAACTTACTGTAAATATTACTATTTTTGGATGGTTTTGTCTCCTAACCCTCATACCAAAAATTTACATACTACCATTACAACATTAGCATAGTCCGAGTTTGGTTGTGTATTTACTTTTATCAATGAATATTATACTTTCCTGGTGTTTTGTGATACACATTAGCTTCTTTTATCTTTGCTTTGAACAACTTTTTTTTTTTTTAAAGATTTATTTTTATTATTTTTCTATTGGAAAGGCAGATATACAGAGAGGAGAGACAGAGAGGAAGATCTTCCGTCCGATGATTCACTCCCCAAGTGAGCGCAACGGGCCGATACTATGCCGATCCGAAGCCAGGAGCCTCTTCCGGGTCTCCCACGCGGGTGCAGGTTCCCAAAGGTTTGGGCCGTCCTCGACTGCTTTCCCGGTCCACGGGCAGGGAGCTGGAAGGGAAGCGGGGCTGCCGGGATTAGAACCAGCGCCCATATGGGATCCCGGGCGTGCAAGGCGGGGACCTTTAACCACTTGCGCCACCGCGCCGGGCCCTGAACAACTTTTTTTAACATTATTTTTAAAAATTTATTTTTGATGATATTTACATAGTTGATCAGGTGAAAGGATTGAGGGTTAGGATAAGGGCATGTGATAATTGTGGGGAGCCATGCAGTTGGGTCGGATGGCATGGGTGTGTGATGAGCACTGCTCCTCAGTTAGCAAGGCTATGAGGAGTTTCTGGCTGCGTGGCAAGGCCCGGCAGAATGTCTCTGGTCACCTCATTGCTGCCTCACCCATTGTATGGAACTCAATCACCTCTCTAATGTTTCATAGAATTCTTCTGAGGGTGTTGTTGTTTTTCTGCTAATGTGAAGTGATTCCTGTAACTGGTATGACACTTCAAATTGGTCAATCATGGTATGATAAAAACACCTTTAGTAACGGTAAGGCTATGACACACAGCTAAAAGTATACAATAGTACAATTGAGCCCACTATGTTTCCAAACATCCTGTTATGTGCCCACTTTTGTCCTAAAGTTTGCCCTAGTATAAGTAATGTTTTCCTTAAGAAATGGCTTGATAATATCTTGCAACGGATGACAATCATGGAGGTACAAAGAGTGTGTTTACCATACACCTTGAGCTGTTACAACACATGATATGATGCATTTTAGTTTCTTACCACAGAAAGCAAAAGTATATGGGGCATCTTTTATAAGGAAATAGATGTGAACCCCCTCAAAATGGTTTAAAATCTTTATCTTATATTGGCACTTATATTTAGGGAAAGAAAATAGTTTATATAGATGAAAGGAAGTTTCTTGTAAAGGCCATTTGTAGATTGGCTGAGCTGCCTTGATCCCTTTCTCTGCCCTTTAACAAAAGAATGAAAAACAATTGAATCGGCACTAGGTGAAGGTGACAGTAATTAATGCATGACTTGATTATAAGAATTAACAAAGGATCTATGTTATATACTTTTATAAAATCCTTTCATTTATGATCTTTTAACTCTGTATTCTTAATATTTTAATCAATATTAGTTTGTGTTTAGTAAAAATTGATTTTGAGTATAAGTAAACTACTTGTCACGCTGTCAACTGTGGAGTTCCTGGCTGCAGTCAGGTGATTGCAGGTTTCAATGAGTAATGGTTTGTTAAAAATGTTTTCTTTGAAATAGAAAAATATTTTCCTTAGGATTGTTTTTATATTCTCTTAAACATGAAGTGAAAATGAAACAATTGGATATTGTGCAAAAGCTTGTGATGATTTATGTATAAATAAAGAAGGCAACTTTTCTGAGTTGTCCATTGTGCATCAAGCCATAGTGGTCCGCTTCTTATCTCTTCCTATCACCTCACCGATCCATGCATCCTTTGCAAGCTCTCAGTCAGCTGGAGCTGGTCTCTGGCAGATAATTGTTTCCAAATTTTCTATTTCTTCTTTCTGCTTCTGGGGGAGGGGGAAGATAAAGGGAGAAGCCATACCCAGTCTCCCAAATGCCCCAGTATCCAGGGTTGGCAAACCGCTACCCAATATCAATCCAGGGTTCTGAGATGATGAGGTTCTGCCCAAGTGGCTTGGATAGCTCTGAAATGCTGTGGATTTTGCCTATCTAAGGATGAGGAAGCCCTTCCAAAGTCCACTGGCTGACATAGTCGACTTTAAGTCTCCATTTGCTCAGATTTTTGCTGTCATCCTTTGGCTGGGGTAGTTGTCCAATTTGTTCTGTCCTCTTTCTTTTGCTATGGTATCCAATGGGATGCCATATTCTCCAAGTGCATCAGGGTTTGCTGTCCACTACTCCACCTTTTCTGCTGAGGAAGACATGTTCTTGCTGGTGGGCCCAAGGGCCTTGGAGGGGTGACCTGAGCCTCACTGGAGCCCATGCCCACAGGGCTTATGAACTTGGTACCCACCATTAGGAGGACAGGAGACCTGGGCCAGGTGACCCAAGGATCTCTCCACTCCTGGGGCTCACAGACCTGGCATCCACTTTGTAGGCAGCCCAAGGATGTGGGCCTGGCAAGTAGAACAGTGCCAGGCCCCCCACCCCCTGGGCTCATGAATCCAACACCTACTGCACAGGGTGGCAAAGAGATCTGGGGCCTGGGGACCTGGACCCAGCCAGAATCCTGCCCCAGGTTCTTTAAATCTGGTAGTGATCCACCCTTCAGCTTTTGTTTATCTAGCAATGTCTGTCTCTCATTTCTGAGGGACAGGTTTTCTAGGTATAATATTCTTCATTGCAAGCTTTTTTTTGTTGTTCTATGTTTTAAAAATGATTTATTTCTTTGCATTTGAAAGGCTGATTTGCATAGAAAAGACAGACAAAACAGAGAGAAATATCTTTAATCTGCTGATTTACTCCCCAGATAGCTGCAACAGCTGGAGCTAGGCTGGTCTGAAAATAGGAGCTTGGATCTTCTTCCAGGTCTCCTACATAGGGGCAGGTTCTAAGGCTTTGGGCCATCCTCCAGAGTCCTTCCAGGATCATTATCAGGGAACTAAATTGGAAGAAGAGCAACTGGGACTTGCATTGACACCCATATGGGAAGTTTAACCATCCAAACCACAGCATCAACCCCATTCTACGTTTTTAAAAAAGGTTTATTTGAAAGTTAGAGAGAAAGAGAGAGAGGAGGTGAGATACAGAAAGTGTGAGAAAAAGATTGTCTACCCACTGGTTCACTCTCCAAATGGCTGCAATAGCTGGAGCTGGGCCAGGCAGAAACTAGGAGTCAGGAACTTCATCCGGGTCTCTCACTTGTGTGCAGGAGCAAGCACTTGGACCATTATTATTGCTTTCCCAGGCACATTGCTATGGAGTTGTATCAGAAGTATAGTGGCCAAGACTTGAACTGGTGATCATATGGGATACTGGTGCCACAGGCTGCAGCTTAAACAGTTATGTCATGACACTGTCCTTTATTCTGCACTCTCTTCTGGCCTGGGGTTTCTGCTGAGAAGCTTGTGCTAGGCACCTTGAATTCCCTTATCTGTCACTTGTTCCTTTTGTTTTGTAATTTGGAGATCTTCTCTTTCCTTGATAGATTGATAATATGTCCTGGGGTGCTCTTGTTTAGAATATCTCTGATTAAACACCTTTGGTTTTTCTCTACCTTGATACAATTATTAAATCACTAAATGACAGAGATATATTCTGAGAAATATGTTATTAGGAATTTTTATCACTGAGAGAACAGTGTAGTTTCTTTTTTTTCAAGATTTATTTATTTTTATTGGAAAGGCAAATCCACAGAGACAAGGAGAAACAGAGACAAAGATCTTCCATCCAGTGGTTCACTCCCCAAGTGTCCATAACAACTGGAGCTGAGCCGATTCGAAGCCAGGAGCCAGGAGCTTTTTCCAGGTCTCCCACATGGGTGCAGAGTCCCAAGGCTTTGGGCAATCCTCTGCTGAATTACCAGTCCACATGCAGGGACCTGGGTGGGAAATGCAGCATCTGGTACGCGAACTGGTGCCCATATGTATCCCAGTGCTTACAAGGCAAGGGTTTAGCCACTAGGTTATTGTGCCGTGTCCAACAGTGTATTTGATCAAACTTAGTTGGAACAACCTACTACATTCTGAGACTATATGACGTAGCATATTAACCCTATGCTGTAAGTTGCATAACTTGCTACTGTTCTGAATATTGTGGAAAAAGCAACACAGTTGTGTTTATGTAACTAAGCTTTGGTACCAATAGAAAAGGTTTTGTAAAAATACAGCATAAAAGATACAAAATGGTATTACTATATAGGTCACTTGTAAATGAAATTTGTAGAACTGGGAGTTTTATGGTATAGTTATGGATGAAAGGCAGAGACTAATATAATTGTGGCATCTTAAAAGTGTGTATAAGTGAGAGGTCTTTGCGCCACTGGGGCATGTGCTTCTTGGGGATAGTTCTTCAAGTGGTTGCCTGAGTTTGAGCTGACTCTTCTCTTTCTTGATTACCATATGGTCCACTCTCTACTTCTACCTCCTTCATTGCTAGCCTCCACTAGATGCCAGGCTATGAGGCACCTGGTGTTAAACTGTGACATCCAAACTGCAAGTTGATAAAACCTTTCTTTCCAAGAAGTGTTTTTCAGGCCTTTTAGTTTAAGTAATGAAAGTGGACTAATACCTATTGTTAGCCACAGCCTTAGTAAAACCTGTAATAAAAATCTGGGAAAAATTGCTTCCATGGAGATACAAGGTCATGGTCACTAAGGCATTATGTAACTGGATGGAATACCCTTGGGATCTTAATGCTAGATAACAATTGGAGAAACAAAATTGAGGGGGAGAATTCTAAGCATTATATAAACTCTGGGTGGATGTGGAAGATCTGAGAAGAACAGTTTCTGGAGGAGAGAAGGAATATGATGAACTAGGCCAGCAAATAGTGCTGAGTCATTCAGATATCCAATTTCTGCTCTCAGAGAAAGGCAGCATTCCTGCAATAGGACAGACATGAGATATATTGGTCAAAGAGACTCTTGTGCCATCATTATACCACTTCCCAACTATCCTACAACTTTGCAATCACATTTATATTTACATTTTCCCCGACATTTATTCTTGTGGTTTCAGCTCTAACAAATTTGAATCCTTACCTTCCCTTCCTGGGTGTGATTCACAAGGGCCCTTGCTGTCTGGAGGTGCCACCTGTGCGCAATCCTTGGATGATGAAGATGGTGCCTACTATGATGCCCCCAAGGCCAATAGCCAACCCCAGGGCACAGACCACGGTCTCCGTCAGCTCTGACATGGGGACTGGGATCTTGGGTTCTGCAGAAGTGAAGTTGCAGAGGTCAGTATACAGAGCACAGGTCTGTTTGTGTGTAATGAGGTAGGGAGATTCTGCAAAGACTTGCAGTACCAGGCTTAAGAATGAGACTGAAGTTTATCATTGCAATTCATTAATAAAGTATGTAAAAACTGATTTAGGGCAACCAGAGTTAGGGGCTAAAAGGCAGAATATTGTGGAGTTGAAAGACAAGAAGGCATCAAAAGGAATGGAACTCACACCTACCCCAGTGTTTCAGAAGTGGCTTCTCCAGACCCCAGTGCTCCACTCTGCAGTCATAAATATCATCAGCAGTAGGGAGGAAGGTGAGGTAGCCCATTTTTGAGAAGGCATGATCACTCTTGGAGAGGAAGCTGGTCTCAGAAACACCTTCTGTGACTGAACGCCCATTGATCAACCATGAGATGTTGGTCACAGGAGGAAAGATGTTGTCCACAAAGCAGATGAGGGTGTTGGGCTGCCCCAGCCTCACAGGGGACTTGGGAAACACAGTCACCTCTGGAATTTCTGTGGAGAGGAAATGGCACTGGTCTGAGTTATTAATACCTACCTCAGTCCTGCTCTGTGGAGAAGCCTTCCACCAGAATGTCCCACCCGACAGCTGAAGACCTCTTGTTTCCCTCTGCTAAGGAAACACTGTCAATGTCAGAGCTTAAGCACCATGCTCTTCTGTGGGATTGATCGTTAAGATATGCGAACTAGGGATTTCTTGAAGGACTCAAGGAATACATTATGGGAGAAGGAGCTTGGCATTACATGAAATGTGTGAATTGTGAGGTAAGAGAGGATAGCATTTCAGTAATAACTGTGAGATCTGAGTTCTCAGTCCTTATTCCTTAGGGAATAAGGGAGGGAGACCTGGTATCAAGGGACGGATTCTGAAATGGGAAGCAGGGTGTGACACTTACCATTGACAGCAGCTGTATAATTGAAACGTTTAATCAAGATGTCCAAGCCTTGTGCCATTGCGGCTATGTTTCCCAGTGCACCCTGTGGGTCAAAACTTGTGAAGTGACTAAACACAGGCAGGCTCCAGACAGTCTCCTTCTTTTTCAGGTCCACATAGAACTCCTCGTCTCCATCAAATTCGTGGGTGTACTGGCCAGACGAATCGTAAGTCTGGTAGACGTTTACACCGTAGGAAGCAACGTGGTCAGCTGAGGAGTGAAAGTGACCAGCAGGAAGGTGGGAAACAGAAAAAAAACGCTTTGTTAAACTAGTGACAACAAAGTTACTTTCAAATACTGCAAGTTTCATTGTTGGAAAAGTCTCTGGTCAAAATTCTTAATGCCTCCTTGAGCCTCTCTGCTGTGTTGGTAGATGTCCAATATTGGGTATAAGTTTGTGATAAATATTGTATTGAAAGGAATAACTGAATGAATGATCATAATATTTATTTTTCTTATTGAAGATTTAGTTTTCTTCCTTCTGTTTCCCAACTTTCACCAGTTAATAACACATTCACTGTGGCTTCTCTTCTCAGAACTGCCTCAGAGCTGATAATTTGTTTAAAGTTTTATTTATGTTTTTTGGAAAGGCAGATTTACAGAGACAGAAAGATCTTCAAACTGATGGTTTACTCCCCAAATGGTTGCAATGGTCAGAGCTGAGCTGATTTGAAACCAGGAGCCAGGAGCTTCTTTCCAGTCTCCCACATATGGTACAGTGTTCCAAGGACTTGAGCCATCATCCACTACTTTTCCAGGTCATAAGCATGGAACTAAATGAACTAGATTAGAAGTGGAGTACATCCTGGATCCTCACCAAGGGCTATCAGTACAGGCACCAACAACTTCATCCCAACTGCCAAGGAGACCACGGGGAATTGGAGTGCCTTTGGAGACCAAGAACTCTGAGGTCACCCACCCCCATTTGAATCTACAACATGGGATTCAAGAAGCCCAGATTCTTCCTCGCAGGATCCAAGGTCATTGGAACAACAGCCAGGAGCCCTGAGTGGTCTGCAGAAGCAGAAGAACAGTAAATTTCCTTTGGGACTAGAGAGAGGAGCTTTTTCTGGTCCTTATTTAGTTCCAACTTTGGATCCCCACCCTCTCTTGTAATGACCGTTAGGGTCGCTCCGAAGCGCCCCCACTTGCCCCAAAAAAGTAGACAAAAAAGAATTAGAATAGACAGAGAACAACAAGGAAAGCTTAGAACCAGACAGGAAACGGTCAGTGTGGATTCACCTATACCTTACTAGGTAGGACACAAAGATTAGTTACTTCCTGCTAGGGTATTGAAGATTTCTCTGCACACCCCTCCTAAAACTGTTCTGCACCTCAACTGTTGACATATGTCTTGTTAGATTTATAAGTCTGTTTGGACTATCCTAAAATTAGCGAAGTTCAGTAAAAATCACACTTGAATTCTATAAGCTGTTAAATATAAAAATGAAAATAGACACAAGACAGTTGAATTGTACCCCATAGCCGTTTTAAAGTGATTAGCAGCCGGTTCTGTATATAAACTAAAATTGAAATGTCAAGGAAGTAGTTACAGGATGTGGTCAAGAACTTACTTTTTTTTTGTTTTTTAACATATTGGTTACTCAATACCATGTCAATTAATTCCATAATGTTGTAAATTGTTGTTGTTGATGTTGTGTTGGGGCTTTTGATTGGGATGATATTCTGCCAGCTCTACCTTCAGAAGGTCTGCCCAAGAAACCACTGAATTTATCTGAACAATAAGATGCTGGACTCTATGCTTGGTATATGCTTGCAATGAAGGAATCTCAACTGAACTTGAACTGAGGTTATGCAGCAAGGTGGAGGAATCCACTATGGGGGGAGGGTTGTGGGAGGGGTGGGGGGAATCCCAGTGCCTATAAAACTGTATCACATAATACAATGTTAATAACAATAAAAAATAAAAAAATAAAACAAAAAAATGAAAACTTTATTAGGTTTCAGATTTCTGTTATGCACCAACTTTTTTGTCTCTCCCTTTTATGCCTCAATATTTATTTTCATTTGAAGGCTCAGTAAATGGAGTTTGTTCTCCAATGAACAGTGTGCATTTCTGAGGATGCCACAGCAAAATGGCACTAATGTAAAATTGGTCTCTAAACACACCTGATTGGACATTTTCATCAAGACAGCTATGAATCTTTTGCCATTTCATGTTTCCTCCCTTATTTTCTGGTTATCAACAAGTGGCAGACGCAGCAGCAAGTGAGAAGGAACACACCAATCAGGCATTGTCTCTCCCAGGAAGGAACTGTTGACCAATTGAACAGTCAGGCAAGTAAAGGAACAGACACAATATCCTCTGTGGTGAGGATATTGACATCTGTATGGTTTAACACCCTCTGCAAGTATTTGCCAGTCACAGAAATCCAAGGATCTGCTTTGGTATTTGAGATGAAATTGCTTTTCAGGACTTCTGGGATTCATCCTTTCCATCCTGAAAGTTTCTGTTCAGTCCCTAAGCATCTTAGATAAGTTCGCTTTGTAACATATCTTTGGCCATATTATGACCCCTGACCTTTCCATCCCAGTGTCCTGATCTCCAAGTTTGCCTATTCTTCTTCTGACTTACTCTTTGCTTTACCTAGCATGTTCACCTTTGTTAATCACTTCATAGACCATCAAACAAAGCCTTCATACACATGCAATGAATCTCAACTCCTTTTCAAATATGAACATTGTTAATCATCTTTTTATGTGGAACTTGTCCAAGGCTGCCAGGTAAGGGCATTATTCAGCTGGGCCAGTTGGAGCCAAGTCATGTTTTAACTCACTTTTCAGACTCAGCAGTGTCCACTGCTCTGTTTGCTTAGCTGCTTTTCTCCCTACGGGTGCCAGCTCCTGGCAGTTTATCTAAATCTAGGTTAAAGAAAAAGACATCTTACTGGATAGGTGTATATTATACACAATCCATGGAACCATTGTCCCCAAAATATATTGCAGGAGTCAAATAAAAAGCATCTAACATTGCTGAGAGAAATTTGGAAATGACAGTTCATAAATATTCATAAATGAATAGATCATTGTGGCAATGTTCCTGTTCTTTGAGGCAACCATGACTGAATGTCATAGAGACTATACTCATTGGACCTGGTTTAAATGGAAAATGTCCTTGGTGAACAGCACAGGAAGCAAAGAAAGAGGGCTGAGGATCTGGTTTCCTAAAGGAGGATTAGCTATACTTTTAGAACCTCTTAATATGGAAAAGGGCATTGGGAAATCTCTACTGTTTTAGCCAACTTATGTCTCTTTTTCCATCTCTATGGACAGCCCTCCACCACGCACTCACCTTCAATGTCTTCAGCTCTGCCCAGGGTCATCATGGCCATCACGGCAAGAACCCCTAGCATCCACGCTTTGTTGGGAATCATCCTCTTCTCAAGGTGATCCTGGTAGTCGCTGCTCTGAGTTGCAGAGAAGTCAAGGACTGGGACCAGAAATCTAAAGACAACCCAAGTCAAATTCTGTCAGGTCAGGATTTGGCCAATCAGAAAAATTCACTGTGATGATAACTTAGTTGCCAATGGCAGAGCTTGTTTCAAGGGGCCTAGAGAGAGAAAGGGAAGTCCCCTGGTTCTGATGCAGCCTCCAGAATGCACCCAGGCGAATTCTCTGTAACTGGAAGGAAGACACTACAGATTTTTCTCTCATGTGTGTATGACTGCTAATAGCAATGAGGCATGGGGATTTTTGGATAGCTTCATGGAAACATGAGGTCATTAATAATATGTTGTCCTTCAGGAGTTCATGAGTTAGAGTTCTTTTTTTTTTTTTTAAAAAAAAGTGTTTCATGAAAATAACAGAATCCAGAATATCAAAGTGGACATAAGATAGGATTTAAAAAAATATTAAATTTAATGATTATTCTATGATACAATTCCATAGGCTCTGGGATTTCCCTTATCCTCCTCCCCAAATTTCCTCTCCCGTACTGATTTCCCCTAAATTATTACAACAGTATAGTCCTTCACAAGCTGTCATAAGTCCATCATCTGCTATTAAGTGTATTCTGACATAGCCGATATGGACAATGACAGAGAGACAAGCATCCTATTGATAAGACAGGATTTGTAATAAATAATTTCTTAATACTGCCCTTGATTTGAACATCTTTTACAATTTATCAAGCGTGTCCTCTGGTTAAGTTTTCTGTTCAAGAGTTGGAGAAATGAATTTCATCACTTCCTGTCAGTTTCTCTCTACTTTATTCCTGTTGAAAGGAACAAAGCACAGCTTTCTCAAAGGAGAATGGACTGAAGAACTACAGAACTTCAGTATGAACAATTACTAGGATTTGTTCTCAATTTTTTTTTTTTTTTAGATTTTAAAAAGGATTTAAAAATGCTTTATTTGCGAGACAAAGAGAAAGAGAGATCTTCCATCCACTGTTTCACTTACCAAGTGGCTGCAATGGCCAGAGCTGAGCCCATCTGAAGCCAGGAGCGAGGGGCTTCTTTCCCATTCTCCCACATGGATGCATGAGCCCAAGCACTTGAGGCATCCTTTACTACTTTCCCAAGTAGAAGTTGGCACCTGGATAGGAAGTGCAGCAGCAAGGACATGAATCAGCATCTGTATGGGATGCTGGTGGCACAGGCATAAATCCAGCCTACCTTGCCATGATTTAGACTCCCCCTTTTTTTTCTTAGAATTTTATGGATGAAAATAGAAGAACCTAGATAATTGTAAACAGTCATTTTGTAGCTACCAAGCATGTTTGTTATTTTGATGCAACGCCCTGTGTGCAGATAGATGGTCACTACAAATTACTGTTAGTGAAGCATGTGATCTTGCAAAGGTCTGTTTTGTTCAACATCATTCCCACTGATTTTTTGTTCCCAACAATTCCTACATGTTTGAACTAGTTACTTTATATAATTCTTAATAAACTTCACAACAAAAATAATATGAAGTGAAAAACTCTCTACTAATTGTAACTGAAAAACATTTAAAACTACATATATCACAAGTCTACTTTTAGCCATATTGCTCAAAATTACTCTTCAGTTAGACTGAGTAGCAAATTTTATGAAGGATCTGTGCTAGGATTAAAGCATGTAACCAATAACTGCTTGTTGGGGTGATTGTAAGTTCTTTTTTTTTTTTTTAAGATTTATTTTTATTATTTTTTTTATTGGAAAGGCGGATATACAGAGAGGAGAGACAGAGAGGAAGATCTTCCATCCGATGATTCACTCCCCAAGTGAGCGCAACGGGTCGTTACTATGCCAATCCGAAGCCAGGAGCCTCTTCTGATTCACTCCCCAAGTGAGCGCAACAGGTCGATACTATGCCAATCCAAAGCCAGGAGCCTCTTCTGGGTCTCCCACGCGGGTGCAGGTTCCCAAAGGTTTGGGCCGTCCTCGACTGCCTTCCCAGGCCACAGGCAGGGAGCTGGAAGCGAAGCGGGGCTGCCGGGATTAGAACCAGCGCCCATATGGGATCCCGGGCGTGCAAGGAGAGGACCTTTAACCACTTGTGCCACCACGCCGGCCCGAATGTAAGTTCTTAATTCACCTGAATCAGGCCGTGGAACTGACTGCCTGGAGACAAAGGAGGCTCTTCATGCCCCATGCTGATTGGCTGCTTCACAGGAAATACTGCGAATACTCGGGGACAGAAATTCTTGCCTAACATTACTCAGTAACATAAATGAAAAAGAATGTTAGATTAAGTTGAGATTTTAAGTACAATCATTTGCTTTAAACTGTGTATACTGACCAAATGCCAACATATATGTTTAATGAATTTTGTTGAGAAATTTAAAAATTGTCATTTAATAGGAACTTGAAAAATACAAAAGATTTTGCAAGCAGCATTCTAATGTTTTAATAATAGACAACGCTAAAGAAAATAAACTATATACATGCTCAGAAATTTTGAAAATTGTTGAAACAATAAACATATAAAACTGTGCTTACAATAATAGAAATTGAGTGCTATTCTTGGTGAAGTTATTTCTTTAAAACTATTGCATTGGAAAGAAAATGTTGTCAGGAGCTGGAGTAATGAAGAAAGAGGATAGAGGGCAGGGGATACAACTTCATAGAGTCATGCACTAACTGTTATCTTTGAGATGTGGGAATTTTGGAATCCAAGACTTTCTTCATTAAGAATGTAAAGTATAGTTCCTCATATGGTAAGAATATTATATCAAATAAACTTGGATCTATATGAAGAAATAAAGGAAATTGGAAATAATATAATTTCAACCAAATAGATATTTTTTGTTTTTAAAAGTTGCTGTAAACTTTTCCCAGCCTCTCAGGTATTGACATTTTGAGTCCGATAGTGCTTTCTTGGCAGGAAATTATTCATTGTACAATATTTAGTAGCCAACTGTCATCTACCAATAGGTGCCGGGATCATATATCCTGAAAAGACAAAGAAAACTAACTGCAGACATTGTCAAATATAATTTCAGAAGAGCTGTCATTTGAGAATCACTTAAGTTAAGACTCTAAAATAAAATATTATCCATTTTCTGTTCATATACAAAAAAAAAAAAACGTGACAACATCACAAAAGTAGAGAAACATGAAAGCCTATTTAAAATTTGAAATGCATTTGGGGCCTGGCGGCATGGCCTACCGGCTAAAGCCCTTGCCTTGAACGCGCCTCGGGATCTCATATGGGCACCAGTTCTAACCCCGGCAGCTCCACTTCCCATCCAGCTCCCTGCTTGTGGCCTGGGAAAGCAGTTGAGGATGGCCCAAAACCTTGGGACCCTGCATGCATATGGGAGACCTGGAGGAAGTTGCTGACTCTTGGCTTCGGATCGGCACAGCACCGGCTATTGCAGTCACTTAGGGAGTGAAACATCAGATAGAAGATCTTCCTCTCTGTCTCTCCTCCTCTCTGTATGTCTGACTTTCCAATAAAAATAAATAAATCTTTTAAAAAATGTACTTCAAATAGAAACACATATCTACATTAAAGATAAAAGTAGGGGAAATAAATACCATATATATTTCAAATATATAATATACATATTCCAAATACATAATCAAAAGGAAGCTAAAATAAATGTAATAATACTAAACAAATAGATGTTAGAACAGAGAATATTACAAGAGATAAAGAAGAATATCACTTAATGAAAAAGGAGTTACTTATCTAGAAAGATAAAATCATAAGTATGTAGGTACTTGACAACAGAGCTCCAAAATGTTAGAAAAGCCAGATGGAAATTGAAGGAAGAATAGGAAAATCCACAGGTATATTTGAAAGAAATCACAACCATTTCTCAGATTGAAAACTTGAAAACAAATCAATGAAGACTTTTGATAACTAAGATGGTGTTACTGACTTTTTGTCCACCCAACAATATCAAAACACATTTTTTGCAATATATGTGGAATACTCACCAATGTAAGTCATATGCCAGATCATAAAAGATGTTGATAAATGTAAAAGAATTGAAATCATAGAAAATGTGTAGTTTTCTGGGCCGCAAGTAATTAAAATAGCAGTCAATAGAAGAAAAATTGTGGAGATAGTTAGAACTTTAAAACAAAGACCTAGAAATAATCCACTCTTCAAAGTAAAGATTATTAAGATGATAAAATTTATATATATACATATATATTTTAAAGATTTATTTTATTTTTTATTGGAAAGGCGGATACAGAGAGGAGAGACAGAGAGGAAGATCTTCCGTCCAATGATTCACTCCCCAAGTGAGCACAATGGCCGATGCTATGCCAATCCGAAGCCAGGAGCCTCTTCCGGGCATCCCACACAGGTGCAGGGTCCCAAAGCTTTGGGCTGTCCTCGACTGCTTTCCCGGGCCACAGGCAGGGTGCTGGATGGGAAGTGGGGCTGCCGGGATTAGAACCAGCGCCCATATGGGATCCCGGGCGTGCAAGGTGAGGACCTTAACCACTGTGCCATCGTGCCGGGCCCTAAATCAGACTTTCTTACAGAGGAAGCAACCAAATTTTAGGGACTCTGTCTAGATGACGGAGTGTTAAAGTTCTTTTGGTTGGTTTATTCAGGGGTCTGTTGATAATGAAATGACTTCTGTGTCCTGTTTTGTAGCTAATGCTATATTAATGGTTGTTGCAGTAATGATGCTCCAAATGTATTTGGTTAAAGGTAGCAAAAGCTATTGGCATTATTAATATGATTAGTAAAAATTACATAATGTTGGTGCAGAGGCCTAAGCATTAAGACTGTCTTTTGGTGATGTCCGGGCACATTAACAGGGAGCTGGGTCAGCT
>NW_024466216.1:0-7339 GCF_017591425.1 Ochotona curzoniae
AACAATTTTGCTTTCTTTATAAATTGTTCCAAAGATGTTGTGTAAAACAGTACCAATAATTCCTTTCTCTGTTTGTTTTTCATTTTTTATTATTATCATTTGTTTTAAATATTTTTTTTCTATTTTTATTGGAAAGTTAGATATACAGAGAGGGGGAGAGACAGGAAAATCTCCCGTCCAATGATTTACTCCTCAAGCAGCTGCAATGATCAAAGCTGAGCCCATCCAAAGCCAGGAGCCTGGAGCCTCCTCCAGGTCTCCCATGTGGGTGCAGGGTTCCAAGACCTAAGGCTCTCCTCGACCACTTTCTCAGGCCACACGCAGGGAGCAATATCAGTGGGGCTGCCTGGATTAGAACCTGTGCCCATATTATATCCCAGTGCTTGTAAGGTGAGGATTTAGCTGCTAGGCCATTGTGCTGGGCCCTGTTATGATCATTTGATGGTACAGTTCTATAGGCTCTGGAATTTCCCCTGCTCCCTTCCTAAATCCCCTATTCATTGAGTTTGCCCATACAATTACAACAGTGTAGTTCCTCAAGTAGTCATAAGTCCTTCATTGCGGGCATGGACAATGGCAAAGTGACAATGGCATCCCATTGTCAAGACACATCCAACAGTTTCACTATGAGTCCATCTTCAATCCGAAAGTAGAGATACACACTGATGTGAGTGTGTCCTCACATCTGCACGTGACAGTCTCCACTAGAGTCACTATACATCCCCCAAGTGAAAAGCCTCAAAACAAAATCAACAAGAATGAAAAGAAATTTCCAATGCCATGAAGTTAGAGAACATGCTACTTAATGACTAATGTGTTGCTGAAGAAATGAATAGAAAAAACCTTCTTGAAGAGAATGATGTTACTTTATGACCTATGAGTGGGTGGAGAACTTAATGAGGAAAAAAGCTGTTTGGAAGAAATGAAACTAACAAAAACATCAAAATCCATGAGATGAGTTTATGTTGATATTGTTGGTGAAATGTGTCTCCTGTAGGCAACAAATAGATTTTTTTTTTTTTAAATTCAGTCTACTAATCTGTGACCTTTGATTGATGAGCTGAAGCCATTTACATTTAGGGTTAATATATATAGGTGGTAATTTGATTCTGTTTTTTAGTAGTGGGTTGTTCATTTAGTCTTCCATTGTTATTTTACTGGAATGGGCTTCACATTTGCCTTTGGTTTTGGTGGGTGCTATTCCTTTTCTCTGTCAAGCGAACATCTTTAAGTATCATTTGTAGGGCAGGTTTGGAAGAGGCATATTCTTTTAACTTTTCTTTACTGTGGAAGAATTTTATTTCCTTTTCAAAGATGAAAGAAAGCTTTGCTGGGTATGTTATCCTAGGCCAACAATTTTTGCTGTTAGAATCTGGAATATGTCACTCCATTCTCTTCTGACCTGTTGAGTTTCCTGTGAGATGTCAGCTATGAGTTTAATTGGCCTTCCTCTATAGGTCAATTGAGTTTTTCCATGTGCACATTTAAGGATCTTTCCCTTATGTTTGATTGGATAGAGCTTGATTATCATGTGTCTTGGTGAAGATCACTTTTGGTCAATCCCGCTGTGAGTTCTGTGCTCCTGTTGTTTCCCAATTCTTCCTCCAAATCAGGGAACCTTTCCTGTATTATTTCATTGAATATACCTTTAATCCCAGCTTCTCTTTCTGTGCTTTCTGAAACTCCCATAACTCTTATGAGCTTTTTAATCATATCTTTTAATTCTTGGAAACATTTTTTTAGCTTGGCCTAGCTCTGCGTCCAGCTTTTTGATTGTTTTCCCCTGGTGACAGCAACTATCTTCCAATTCTGAGATTCTTTCTTGTGCTTCCTTCATTCTATTTTGGAGACTCTCCACTGTACTTTTAATTTGCTCCACTGTATTCTTAACTTCTGAAATATCAGCTTTCATTTGCTTCATTTCCTGTGTGACATAATCCTTAAATTGCCTGAACTCCTGTATTAGGTGCTTCTTGTTTTTGATCAGAAGCTTTATAATGAGTTTTCTAAATTCTGTGTCCCCCATTTTCTCAATGTCTTCTTCAGTTAACTCTGAGGTTGGCAAAGGCTTTTGCTCTTTTGCAAGACAGTCTTCAGCAGTATTCATTGTGCCTCTGTCTCTTCTTCTGCTCTTGGTCATTGTACTTCTGGTCTTCTCCTTGAGACAGATTTCTAAGCTGTGTCACCCACAGGTCTCCAATTCAGTTTTACTTATTGTGGTTAGTAATTGGTTCTTTATTTGCAGTCACTTGTGTCACTCCCTCCAGCGAGTTCCAGGTCTGGGCTCTTATGTTAGACTTCCACCATGGATTCTGAGCTCCAGTTTCTGGTTCACCTCTCTCTACCTCCCGTGATCCTATGCTGTTGTGCCATTGTCTGTATAACATTTCCCTACTTCTGGATTACAGAGACATCTAATCCTAGATAGGTGTCTCCTAAATAGTTTGTTGGTGGTACTGTTCTTGCCAGAATCTTCTGGCTGTTAGGCCTGAGGGCCACATGTACCTCTTTTGAGTCATAAGTTGCCAAAATTATTATTTTTATTGTGGGACGAACGCAATGCACTGAGTTTAGTGAGGTCATTCCCAGGTCAGCACATGCACAGCCTACTTTTGTCCCTGCAGTCTCAAAGTCTTTGCCATATTGTACAAAACGGCACCTGATGTGTCACTGGTGGCAATCTGGATCTACTGGACATTAGTTTTGGGGACTACCCAGTTATAAGGTGGGTGGAACCTGTAGGATGCCATGTTACTGTAATGCACTGATCCGGAAATGAGTTCACTCCCAGCTTAATGCATGTGCAGTCCGCTCCTACTTTGTCTTTGCCTCTCTACACAAGATGTCAACCAATTTGGCTCGAGTGATGGTCTGGGCTGTGAAATCCACCCTGTTTCTGTGCCACCTGTTTGGAATCTTCTGTTCTGTCTATCTTTCTGGTCAAATAAAATTAAAGCAGATCTTTATCTGGGTTCACCTCCCAAGTTCCTGGTAAACTTCCCTTTCCACCTGGTTGTTGGTGGATTTCCAGCTGCTGATGGAATTCAGATCGCTGCTTGTTGAATGCTGCTAGGATGTTTTGGTCACTGCAGCATCACACTGCTCTCTCCATTGCTTTCCTGTGTCCATAAGTCTCCAGGTGCCACTCTGCCACTGGCCTGTCCCCTCCTATTTCCTGGAATGTGTTCTCTCTGCTTCACCTTGGGTAATGTTTCTCCGTCTGTTTAAATGTGTCTTTACCCTATTCCACCATCTTGATTCTCCAAGAAGACAGCTTCTTGAGGTATTCATTCTGAGCACCAAGTGACCATGGTCCATTCTCTTTTCTTGCCAAATCCACACACCCTTTTTGAGCTCCAAACTCTGCTGGAGCTGGTCTCCAACACACAGGCACACTGGCACAGCATAGGGGTTTCTTCTCATGTCCTGGTTCCTTTAGTTCAAATCCAGAAAGAACTGGAGGATGGTCCAAAGCCTTAGGACCCTGCAGCTGCATGGAAGACCTGGAGGAAGCTTCTGGCTTTGGATTTGTTCAGCTCAGGCCATTGTGACCACATGGGGGCGGGTGGTAAACCAGTAGATGGTTATGTCTCCTTTCCTCTGTAAATCTGCCTTTCAAATAAAAATAAATAAGTCTTTAAAAAATGAATGAATCTTCCAGTATTCAAAAAAAATTTTTTGGTAGCTAACTCATCTGGTAGCTTCATTCTTGTCTCTGCTTGATTTCAAGTCCACACATGATGGGGGATCCACCATTACTCCTGTTGTATTACTCTTGAATTTTGGAATTTGGATTTGGTGGTAATGATGCCAACCACGTTAGACAGGAAGCACTATGGTCTCTCAGACCAGGAAGAACCTCAGAAAGCAGTCGTGAATTTCTCTGAGAGTTTCAGGGTCTCCTGTTCAGCTTTAATATTCAGATTTTCAGCTTGCTCTTCCTCTGTTTGACCTTGAGGTTTTGTACTTTGGCAGACAAGTTGTTTTCTGTGGTGGTAGCTGGCATTGTACGTGACTGGCACCTCCATGGCTGATGGGCTTTCATGCTGCTGTGAACCAGGTAACAGCGACAGACAATGTGCACAGCTGGCAGGGTCAGAGCCACGTTTGGGCTTCCTGAAAGCCACAGCATCTTCTAATATTAAAATGTTAGAAAGATTGAAGTAACCTCAACTGTGAGAAGTTAAGTCATCTCCTCAAATCTGTAACACTAAGTTGTGTTACACTAGGAGTGATTAATGAGCTGCTGACTTGCACTTGTCTTTTCTCTCCAGCCTTGTACTTCAAACATTGTCATGCAGCAAATATGCACACAGCTGTGTGTTTCAGTCAGATAAGATATTTACAAGGGTCATATCTATGAACAGTTCAGAGGTGGTCAGAATAGGGATCCTAATTACATAACATGGCTGAAGATCCAAATCTTTTTAAAATTTTTTTTTAAAAAATTTATTTTTATTTTTATTGGAAAGGCGGATATACAGAGAGGAGAGACAGAGAGAAAGATCTTCCTTCCGATGATTCACTCCCCAAGTGACTGCAACGGCCGATGCTATGCCGATCCGAAGTCAGGAGCCTCTTCCGGGTCTCCCACACAGGTGCAGGGTCCTAAAGCTTTGGGCCGTCCTCAACTGCTTTCCCGGGCCACAGAAGGGAGCTGGATGGGAAGCAGGGCCGCCGGGATTAGAACTGGCGCCCATATGGGATCCCAGGCGTGCAAGGCAAGGACCTTAACCACTGCACCACGGCGCAGGGCCCCCAAATCTTGATAGCACTAAATTTCAGCAATCCTTTACATGAAAGAAATTATACATCACAAAAGAGGGCCTTCATACTGAATTTCTGACCAGAAACTGATGCTATCTCCTATGGTGATTGCTTTTCTAAGTTATTGTCCAATACAGGCACAAGGGAATGAGCATCTTGATTCTAGCTGTGTCTGTGTCAGAGTCGCCACTTAGTGAGGCATGCCTGCTCCTAGGTGGCCAGGCCCTTCCTTCTGCTCTCTGCAATGCTATGTCTGCGGCTCTTCAAAGGCTGCTGTGTATCAGCTGTGACAGTGACACTGATGGTGCTGAGCTCTGCCCTTGCTTTGTCCAGAGACAGCAATGTAAGTGTAGACTTCGTATGCTGGGCTCTTACGTCCATTTGGATAATGGGTGAGGAAGCAAATAAATTTGTCATTGTGACTAGACTGTGTTCTTTAAAAATTAGTGGCATTTTTTTCAATAACAACCTAACTTTATCCTAGGAATTCTAAAATATTTCTCCAAAGGGAACATGGGTGCTTGTTTACTCTGTGAGATCCGCATAAAGGGATCTTGTCTAGGCTGTTTTCCCCAACCTGTTTCCCTTCTCATTCTTTCTGTCCTATACCAATTTACTTTATGATCTTGAGAGTATTGAATGGGTGCTCCTAAAGTAATTCCTAAAGAGCACTGCTCATAGCTAATAGTGATGCCAAATAAAGCAGATTTCTAGAATATTTTGTGGGGAACTAAGAAGAATTTGAAGGATCCTAAAAGGACCAGCCTTATGTGCTCAACATGCTCTTGGAGTTGGTGTCACTCCCTACAGAACCATGAGCTCTCCTCTGTGAGCTCCTTACTTTGGTCCACTTTAGTGAAAGGTGTATAGAGAATTCTCTGATCTTAGTTGAGGTTAATGTTCCCTCCTTTGTGGAAAGTCCCTTGGAACTGAAGCAATGATCATGAATGTCTGCCACAGCTGGATAAATAAAGAGCATCTGTGAATTGCTCTTTGGCGCTTTGTTGAACAGTAAGCATCTTCTGGAAGCCTGGGTGAGGGTAGAATTCTTTTTCAAATCCACAAGAGACTTTCTGTACTGTTAGTTTCCCTCATCTCTCCAGATTCTCTGGCTAAGTCCCAACAAAAGGTATCCCATTAATGTAGTGTACATCACATTAAATCCTATTTCTGTAAGTCAAATCAGAGAGCAGCAGTGTCGCATGTGTCAAACTACACACTCTGCAGAAGAGATGAGGTGCAGGTGGCTAACACTACCCATGCTCCAACTTTAAGGAAGAGAAGGGCCTACAGGTGTCTTATCCCGGATCCCTTGTGTTCATGATTACAGTTTTCCCCAGTTAACCATCTCTTCTCATTCCCTCTCTCACCAGCCCCTCCCCATTCTTCCTCTGTCATCACTATGACCTCAAACCCCTGACTTTGCTCATCACTTCATGGAACCCATCAGAGGAGAAGCAGGAATGCAAATTTCTTTTTAAAAATCATCCTTTGTAACCTATGCATAGTCCTGACCACAAGGAGGGGCAAGAGAGTCTTGAATTTCCACAGAAGGTGTGGGATACAATGTGTTAAAGAGAAAAGAGATTGGGAACTCAGACTTCTTGCTTTCCAGGATCCCCACATAATTCTGGTTTGTTCCTTGGGGGAACAGGCCATGAGGTCACTTGGTCTGGCTTTGTCAGGGCAACTCCAGATGGGATTCAAAAATTGACAAATCTATGGCTGGGTGATTAAGCTGATAATTTTATATAGACCAGGAATGCTCTTATAGATATGCAATGGCTTTTGGCAGTAAAGATTCCCAACAATGGTGGTAGCTTTTCAAGGCCAATCTTAATGTTGCTCTACACTTTTTGGGTGCCTTGAGTGCCTGTGCTTAGCCATTAGTCCCCGTCCCGACTCTACACATCTCACTCAGCTCACAGCTGGATATGTCGGTGTTGGCTTCTGCTTCAAGTATTGTACGGGTGGGGTGATGTCAGTTTCCTTCTTGAGGGAACAGGGTGGGTTGTAAGTGTAGGCTGACCAGTTGGACACCGCAGGATGCTCCCAGGAGGTGGTGGTGACAGGCATTAAACAGTGAGGTGAGAGCTGGTGGTGGCTTTAGGTGAAGAGGCAGGTGGGGTTGGGCAGGGGTGGGGCAGGGATAATGGTGCAGCCTTGCATGTGGGTACCCAAGCAGCACCAAGGCGCAGAGGTCTTGGAAAGGCGTTCCCCCACCCCCCAAGAAGGTCTCACTTTCCCTAATGCCAATGAGTGAAGCAGAGCCAATGCGTGAAGCAGAGCCAATACATGAAGCAGAGCCAATACATGAAGCAGAGCCAATAAGTGAAGTAGTCCATGGGGTGGGGGTGGGGTTTCTATGTGCACTCTGACCCAGGTGCCCTCAGCGTGGGTGTCACCATTAGTCTCCTCCTGGAGGCCACCCATGGGGCCCAGTCTCTGTGTCGCCGCAGCCAATTTTCTGCAGCAGTATAAGGTTGAATGTCATTTCTTCAACGGGAAGCAGTGGGTGTGATTCCTGGATATTTCTACCACCAGTTTTTCCAAGTGTTTCAGCAGAAATACT
>NW_024466217.1:0-50481 GCF_017591425.1 Ochotona curzoniae
GAGAAAATTAAAAAATCAATTAATATATGTTTGTGTGGAGATAAATAAGTAATGATCTAGCTGCTCCTTTGAAATGCAGACAACTCCACGTTCAGCGAGAACATCAGCACCAACGCAGTTTTCAGCTACCTTTGAAAACCAAGGTTCTGGCACCATTTACAACACGAAGTACATGTTCGCAATAGGGAAGAAAAACACAATGCGCTGAAATGCAGCTTATTGAGTATTCCGCACAAAGTAATGATCTAGCTGCTCCTTTGAAATGCAGACAACTCCACATCCAGAGAGAACATCAGCACCAACGCAGTTTTCAGCTACCTTTGAAAACCAAGGTTCTGGCACCATTTACAACACTAACTACATGTTCGCTATAGGGAAGAAACTCAGAATGTGAAACTGCTTCACAATGGAAAACCCGCTTCGAACGAAATCCCACATTTCTCACACAGTGTCTATAAATCACAATGTGCTCAAATGCAGCTTATTGAGTATTCCGCACAAAGTAATGATCTAGCTGCTCCTTTGAAATGCAGACAACTCCACGTTCAGCGAGAACATCAGCACCAACGCAGTTTTCAGCTACCTTTGAAAACCAAGGTTCTGGCACCATTTACAACACGAAGTACATGTTCGCTATAGGGAAGAAAAACACAATGCGCTGAAATGCAGCTTATTGAGTATTCCGCACAAAGTAATGATCTAGCTGCTCCTTTGAAATGCAGACAACTCCACATCCAGAGAGAACATCAGCACCAACGCAGTTTTCAGCTACCTTTGAAAACCAAGGTTCTGACACCATTTACAACACTAACTACATGTTCGCTATAGGGAAGAAACTCAGAATGTGAAACTGCTTCACAATGGAAAACCCGCTTCGAACGAAATCCCACATTTCTCACACAGTGTCTATAAATCACAATGTGCTCAAATGCAGCTTATTGAGTATTCCGCACAAAGTAATGATCTAGCTGCTCCTTTGAAATGCAGACAACTCCACGTTCAACAAGAACATCAGCGCCAACGCAGTTTTCAGCTACCTTTGAAAACCAAGGTTCTGGCACCATTTACAACACGAAGTACATGTTCGCTATAGGGAAGAAAAACACAATGCGCTGAAATGCAGCTTATTGAGTATTCCGCACAAAGTAATGATCTAGCTGCTCCTTTGAAATGCAGACAACTCCACGTTCAGCGAGAACATCAGCACCAACGCAGTTTTCAGCTACCTTTGAAAACCAAGGTTCTGGCACCATTTACAACACGAAGTACATGTTCGCTATAGGGAAGAAAAACACAATGCGCTGAAATGCAGCTTATTGAGTATTCCGCACAAAGTAATGATCTAGCTGCTCCTTTGAAATGCAGACAACTCCACATCCAGAGAGAACATCAGCACCAACGCAGTTTTCAGCTACCTTTGAAAACCAAGGTTCTGGCACCATTTACAACACTAACTACATGTTCGCTATAGGGAAGAACTCAGAATGTGAAACTGCTTCACAATGGAAAACCCGCTTCGAACGAAATCCCACATTTCTCACACAGTGTCAATAAACACAATGTGCTAAAAAGCAGCTTATTGAATATTCCGCACAAAGTAATGATCTAGCTGCTCCTTTGAAATGCAGACAACTCCACGTCCAGCGAGAACATCAGCACCAACGCAGTTTTCAGCTACCTTTGAAAACTAAGGTTCTGGCACCATTTACAACATGAAGTACATGTTCGCTATAGGGAAGTGAAACACAATGCGCTGAAATGCAGCTTATTGAGTATTCCGCACAAAGTAATGATCTAGCTGCTCCTTTGAAATGCAGACAACTCCACATCCAGAGAGAACATCAGCACCAACGCAGTTTTCAGCTACCTTTGAAAACCAAGGTTCTGACACCATTTACAACACTAACTACATGTTCGCTATAGGGAAGAAACTCAGAATGTGAAACTGCTTCACAATGGAAAACCCGCTTCGAACGAAATCCCACATTTCTCACACAGTGTCTATAAATCACAATGTGCTCAAATGCAGCTTATTGAGTATTCCGCACAAAGTAATGATCTAGCTGCTCCTTTGAAATGCAGACAACTCCACGTTCACAGAGAACATCAGCGCCAACGCAGTTTTCAGCTACCTTTGAAAACCAAGGTTCTGGCACCATTTACAACACGAAGTACATGTTCGCTATAGGGAAGAAAAACACAATGCGCTGAAATGCAGCTTATTGAGTATTCCGCACAAAGTAATGATCTAGCTGCTCCTTTGAAATGCAGACAACTCCACATCCAGCGAGAACATCAGCACCAACGCAGTTTTCAGCTACCTTTGAAAACCAAGGTTCTGACACCATTTACAACACGAAGTACATGTTCGCTATAGGGAAGAAAAACACAATGCGCTGAAATGCAGCTTATTGAGTATTCCGCACAAAGTAATGATCTAGCTGCTCCTTTGAAATGCAGACAACTCCACATCCAGAGAGAACATCAGCACCAACGCAGTTTTCAGCTACCTTTGAAAACCAAGGTTCTGACACCATTTACAACACTAACTACATGTTCGCTATAGGGAAGAAACTCAGAATGTGAAACTGCTTCACAATGGAAAACCCGCTTCGAACGAAATCCCACATTTCTCACACAGTGTCTATAAATCACAATGTGCTCAAATGCAGCTTATTGAGTATTCCGCACAAAGTAATGATCTAGCTGCTCCTTTGAAATGCAGACAACTCCACGTTCAGCGAGAACATCAGCGCCAACGCAGTTTTCAGCTACCTTTGAAAACCAAGGTTCTGGCACCATTTACAACACGAAGTACATGTTCGCTATAGGGAAGAAAAACACAATGCGCTGAAATGCAGCTTATTGAGTATTCCGCACAAAGTAATGATCTAGCTGCTCCTTTGAAATGCAGACAACTCCACATTCAGAGAGAACATCAGCACCAACGCAGTTTTCAGCTACCTTTGAAAACCAAGGTTCTGGCACCATTTACAACACGAAGTACATGTTCGCTATAGGGAAGAAAACACAATGCGCTGAAATGCAGCTTATTGAGTATTCCGCACAAAGTAATGATCTAGCTGCTCCTTTGAAATGCAGACAACTCCACATCCAGAAAACATCAGCACCAACGCAGTTTTCAGCTACCTTTGAAAACCAAGGTTCTGGCACCATTTACAACACGAATACATGTTCGCTATAGGGAAGAAAATCACAATGCGCTGAAATGCAGCTTATTGAGTATTCCGCACAAAGTAATGATCTAGCTGCTCCTTTGAAATGCAGACAACTCCACGTTCAGCGAGAACATCAGCGCCAACGCAGTTTTCAGCTACCTTTGAAAACCAAGGTTCTGGCACCATTTACAACACGCATACATGTTCGCTATAAGGAAAAAAACCACAATGCGCTGAAATGCAGCTTATTGAGTATTCCGCACAAAGTTATGATCTAGCTGCTCCTTTGAAATGCAGACAACTCCACGTCCAGCGAGAACATCAGCACCAACGCAGTTTTCAGCTACCTTTGAAAACCAAGGTTCTGGCACCATTTACAACACGAAGTACATGTTCGCTATAGGGAAGAAAAACACAATGCGCTGAAATGCAGCTTATTGAGTATTCCGCACAAAGTAATGATCTAGCTGCTCCTTTGAAATGCAGACAACTCCACATCCAGAGAGAACATCAGCACCAACGCAGTTTTCAGCTACCTTTGAAAACCAAGGTTCTGACACCATTTACAACACTAACTACATGTTCGCTATAGGGAAGAAACTCAGAATGTGAAACTGCTTCACAATGGAAAACCCGCTTCGAACGAAATCCCACATTTCTCACACAGTGTCTATAAATCACAATGTGCTCAAATGCAGCTTATTGAGTATTCCGCACAAAGTAATGATCTAGCTGCTCCTTTGAAATGCAGACAACTCCACGTCCAGCGAGAACATCAGCACCAACGCAGTTTTCAGCTACCTTTGAAAACCAAGGTTCTGGCACCATTTACAACACGAAGTACATGTTCGCTATAGGGAAGAAAAACACAATGCGCTGAAATGCAGCTTATTGAGTATTCCGCACAAAGTAATGATCTAGCTGCTCCTTTGAAATGCAGACAACTCCACGTTCAGCGAGAACATCAGCACCAACGCAGTTTTCAGCTACCTTTGAAAACCAAGGTTCTGGCACCATTTACAACACGAATACATGTTCGCTAAGGGAAGAAAACCACAATGCGCTGAAATGCAGCTTATTGAGTATTCCGCACAAAGTAATGATCTAGCTGCTCCTTTGAAATGCAGACAACTCCACATCCAGACGAGAACATTAGCACCAACGCAGTTTTCAGCTACCTTTGAAAACCAAGGTTCTGGCACCATTTACAACACGAAGTACATGTTCGCTATAGGGAAGAAAAACACAATGCGCTGAAATGCAGCTTATTGAGTATTCCGCACAAAGTAATGATCTAGCTGCTCCTTTGAAATGCAGACAACTCCACGTTCAGCGAGAACATCAGCACCAACGCAGTTTTCAGCTACCTTTGAAAACCAAGGTTCTGGCACCATTTACAACACGAAGTACATGTTCGCTATAGGGAAGAAAAACACAATGCGCTGAAATGCAGCTTATTGAGTATTCCGCACAAAGTAATGATCTAGCTGCTCCTTTGAAATGCAGACAACTCCACATCCAGAGAGAACATCAGCACCAACGCAGTTTTCAGCTACCTTTGAAAACCAAGGTTCTGACACCATTTACAACACTAACTACATGTTCGCTATAGGGAAGAAACTCAGAATGTGAAACTGCTTCACAATGGAAAACCCGCTTCGAACGAAATCCCACATTTCTCACACAGTGTCTATAAATCACAATGTGCTCAAATGCAGCTTATTGAGTATTCCGCACAAAGTAATGATCTAGCTGCTCCTTTGAAATGCAGACAACTCCACATCCAGCGAGAACATCAGCACCAACGCAGTTTTCAGCTACCTTTGAAAACCAAGGTTCTGGCACCATTTACAACACGAAGTACATGTTCGCTATAGGGAAGAAAAACACAATGCGCTGAAATGCAGCTTATTGAGTATTCCGCACAAAGTAATGATCTAGCTGCTCCTTTGAAATGCAGACAACTCCACATCCAGAGAGAACATCAGCACCAACGCAGTTTTCAGCTACCTTTGAAAACCAAGGTTCTGACACCATTTACAACACTAAGTACATGTTCGCTATAGGGAAGAAACTCAGAATGTGAAACTGCTTCACAATGGAAAACCCGCTTCGAACGAAATCCCACATTTCTCACACAGTGTCTATAAATCACAATGTGCTCAAATGCAGCTTATTGAGTATTCCGCACAAAGTAATGATCTAGCTGCTCCTTTGAAATGCAGACAACTCCACGTTCAGCGAGAACATCAGCACCAACGCAGTTTTCAGCTACCTTTGAAAACCAAGGTTCTGGCACCATTTACAACACGAAGTACATGTTCGCTATAGGGAAGAAAAACACAATGCGCTGAAATGCAGCTTATTGAGTATTCCGCACAAAGTAATGATCTAGCTGCTCCTTTGAAATGCAGACAACTCCACGTTCAGCGAGAACATCAGCACCAACGCAGTTTTCAGCTACCTTTGAAAACCAAGATTCTGGCACCATTTACAACACGAAGTACATGTTCGCTATAGGGAAGAAAAACACAATGCGCTGAAATGCAGCTTATTGAGTATTCCGCACAAAGTAATGATCTAGCTGCTCCTTTGAAATGCAGACAACTCCACATCCAGATAGAACATCAGCACCAACGCAGTTTTCAGCTACCTTTGAAAACCAAGGTTCTGACACCATTTACAACACTAAGTACATGTTCGCTATAGGGAAGAAACTCAGAATGTGAAACTGCTTCACAATGGAAAACCCGCTTCGAACGAAATCCCACATTTCTCACACAGTGTCTATAAATCACAATGTGCTCAAATGCAGCTTATTGAGTATTCCGCACAAAGTAATGATCTAGCTGCTCCTTTGAAATGCAGACAACTCCACGTTCAGCGAGAACATCAGCACCAACGCAGTTTTCAGCTACCTTTGAAAACCAAGGTTCTGGCACCATTTACAACACGAAGTACATGTTCGCTATAGGGAAGAAAAACACAATGCGCTGAAATGCAGCTTATTGAGTATTCCGCACAAAGTAATGATCTAGCTGCTCCTTTGAAATGCAGACAACTCCACATCCAGAGAGAACATCAGCACCAACGCAGTTTTCAGCTACCTTTGAAAACCAAGGTTCTGACACCATTTACAACACTAACTACATGTTCGCTATAGGGAAGAAACTCAGAATGTGAAACTGCTTCACAATGGAAAACCCGCTTCGAACGAAATCCCACATTTCTCACACAGTGTCTATAAATCACAATGTGCTCAAATGCAGCTTATTGAGTATTCCGCACAAAGTAATGATCTAGCTGCTCCTTTGAAATGCAGACAACTCCACGTTCAACAACAACATCAGCGCCAACGCAGTTTTCAGCTACCTTTGAAAACCAAGGTTCTGGCACCATTTACAACACGAAGTACATGTTCGCTATAGGGAAGAAAAACACAATGCGCTGAAATGCAGCTTATTGAGTATTCCGCACAAAGTAATGATCTAGCTGCTCCTTTGAAATGCAGACAACTCCACGTCCAGCGAGAACATCAGCACCAACGCAGTTTTCAGCTACCTTTGAAAACCAAGGTTCTGGCACCATTTACAACACGAAGTACATGTTCGCTATAGGGAAGAAAAACACAATGCGCTGAAATGCAGCTTATTGAGTATTCCGCACAAAGTAATGATCTAGCTGCTCCTTTGAAATGCAGACAACTCCACATCCAGAGAGAACATCAGCACCAACGCAGTTTTCAGCTACCTTTGAAAACCAAGGTTCTGACACCATTTACAACACTAACTACATGTTCGCTATAGGGAAGAAACTCAGAATGTGAAACTGCTTCACAATGGAAAACCCGCTTCGAACGAAATCCCACATTTCTCACACAGTGTCTATAAATCACAATGTGCTCAAATGCAGCTTATTGAGTATTCCGCACAAAGTAATGATCTAGCTGCTCCTTTGAAATGCAGACAACTCCACGTTCAGCGAGAACATCAGCACCAACGCAGTTTTCAGCTACCTTTGAAAACCAAGGTTCTGGCACCATTTACAACACGAAGTACATGTTCGCTATAGGGAAGAAAAACACAATGCGCTGAAATGCAGCTTATTGAGTATTCCGCACAAAGTAATGATCTAGCTGCTCCTTTGAAATGCAGACAACTCCACGTTCAGCGAGAACATCAGCACCAACGCAGTTTTCAGCTACCTTTGAAAACCAAGGTTCTGGCACCATTTACAACACGAAGTACATGTTCGCTATAGGGAAGAAAAACACAATGCGCTGAAATGCAGCTTATTGAGTATTCCGCACAAAGTAATGATCTAGCTGCTCCTTTGAAATGCAGACAACTCCACGTTCAGCGAGAACATCAGCACCAACGCAGTTTTCAGCTACCTTTGAAAACCAAGGTTCTGGCACCATTTACAACACGAAGTACATGTTCGCTATAGGGAAGAAAAACACAATGCGCTGAAATGCAGCTTATTGAGTATTCCGCACAAAGTAATGATCTAGCTGCTCCTTTGAAATGCAGACAACTCCACGTTCAGCGAGAACATCAGCACCAACGCAGTTTTCAGCTACCTTTGAAAACCAAGGTTCTGGCACCATTTACAACACGAAGTACATGTTCGCTATAGGGAAGAAAAACACAATGCGCTGAAATGCAGCTTATTGAGTATTCCGCACAAAGTAATGATCTAGCTGCTCCTTTGAAATGCAGACAACTCCACGTCCAGCGAGAACATCAGCACCAACGCAGTTTTCAGCTACCTTTGAAAACCAAGGTTCTGGCACCATTTACAACACGAAGTACATGTTCGCTATAGGGAAGAAAAACACAATGCGCTGAAATGCAGCTTATTGAGTATTCCGCACAAAGTAATGATCTAGCTGCTCCTTTGAAATGCAGACAACTCCACATCCAGCGAGAACATCAGCACCAACGCAGTTTTCAGCTACCTTTGAAAACCAAGGTTCTGACACCATTTACAACACGAAGTACATGTTCGCTATAGGGAAGAAAAACACAATGCGCTGAAATGCAGCTTATTGAGTATTCCGCACAAAGTAATGATCTAGCTGCTCCTTTGAAATGCAGACAACTCCACATTCAGCGAGAACATCAGCACCAACGCAGTTTTCAGCTACCTTTGAAAACCAAGGTTCTGGCACCATTTACAACACGAAGTACATGTTCGCTATAGGGAAGAAAAACACAATGCGCTGAAATGCAGCTTATTGAGTATTCCGCACAAAGTAATGATCTAGCTGCTCCTTTGAAATGCAGACAACTCCACTTTCAGCGAGAACATCAGCACCAACGCAGTTTTCAGCCACCTTTGAAAACCAAGTTCTGCACCATTTACAACACAAGTACATGTTCGCTATAGGGAAGAAAATCACAATGCTGCTGAAATGCAGCTTATTGAGTATTCCGCACAAAGTAATGATCTAGCTGCTCCTTTGAAATGCAGACAACTCCACATCCAGCGAGAACATCAGCACCAACGCAGTTTTCAGCTACCTTTGAAAACCAAGATTCTGGCACCATTTACAACACGAAGTACATGTTCGCTATAGGGAAGAAAAACACAATGCGCTGAAATGCAGCTTATTGAGTATTCCGCACAAAGTAATGATCTAGCTGCTCCTTTGAAATGCAGACAACTCCACGTTCAGCGAGAACATCAGCACCAACGCAGTTTTCAGCTACCTTTGAAAACCAAGGTTCTGGCACCATTTACAACACGAAGTACATGTTCGCTATAGGGAAGAAAAACACAATGCGCTGAAATGCAGCTTATTGAGTATTCCGCACAAAGTAATGATCTAGCTGCTCCTTTGAAATGCAGACAACTCCACATCCAGAGAGAACATCAGCACCAACGCAGTTTTCAGCTACCTTTGAAAACCAAGGTTCTGACACCATTTACAACACTAACTACATGTTCGCTATAGGGAAGAAACTCAGAATGTGAAACTGCTTCACAATGGAAAACCCGCTTCGAACGAAATCCCACATTTCTCACACAGTGTCTATAAATCACAATGTGCTCAAATGCAGCTTATTGAGTATTCCGCACAAAGTAATGATCTAGCTGCTCCTTTGAAATGCAGACAACTCCACGTTCAGCGAGAACATCAGCACCAACGCAGTTTTCAGCTACCTTTGAAAACCAAGGTTCTGGCACCATTTACAACACGAAGTACATGTTCGCTATAGGGAAGAAAAACACAATGCGCTGAAATGCAGCTTATTGAGTATTCCGCACAAAGTAATGATCTAGCTGCTCCTTTGAAATGCAGACAACTCCACGTTCAGCAAGAACATCAGCGCCAACGCAGTTTTCAGCTACCTTTGAAAACCAAGGTTCTGGCACCATTTACAACACGAAGTACATGTTCGCTATAGGGAAGAAAAACACAATGCGCTGAAATGCAGCTTATTGAGTATTCCGCACAAAGTAATGTTCTAGCTGCTCCTTTGAAATGCAGACAACTCCACGTTCAGCGAGAACATCAGCACCAACGCAGTTTTCAGCTACCTTTGAAAACCAAGGTTCTGGCACCATTTACAACACGAAGTACATGTTCGCTATAGGGAAGAAAAACACAATGCGCTGAAATGCAGCTTATTGAGTATTCCGCACAAAGTAATGATCTAGCTGCTCCTTTGAAATGCAGACAACTCCACATCCAGAGAGAACATCAGCACCAACGCAGTTTTCAGCTACCTTTGAAAACCAAGGTTCTGACACCATTTACAACACTAACTACATGTTCGCTATAGGGAAGAAACTCAGAATGTGAAACTGCTTCACAATGGAAAACCCGCTTCGAACGAAATCCCACATTTCTCACACAGTGTCTATAAATCACAATGTGCTCAAATGCAGCTTATTGAGTATTCCGCACAAAGTAATGATCTAGCTGCTCCTTTGAAATGCAGACAACTCCACGTTCAGCGAGAACATCAGCACCAACGCAGTTTTCAGCTACCTTTGAAAACCAAGGTTCTGGCACCATTTACAACACGAAGTACATGTTCGCTATAGGGAAGAAAAACACAATGCGCTGAAATGCAGCTTATTGAGTATTCCGCACAAAGTAATGATCTAGCTGCTCCTTTGAAATGCAGACAACTCCACATCCAGAGAGAACATCAGCACCAACGCAGTTTTCAGCTACCTTTGAAAACCAAGGTTCTGACACCATTTACAACACTAACTACATGTTCGCTATAGGGAAGAAACTCAGAATGTGAAACTGCTTCACAATGGAAAACCCGCTTCGAACGAAATCCCACATTTCTCACACAGTGTCTATAAATCACAATGTGCTCAAATGCAGCTTATTGAGTATTCCGCACAAAGTAATGATCTAGCTGCTCCTTTGAAATGCAGACAACTCTACGTTCAACAACAACATCAGCGCCAACGCAGTTTTCAGCTACCTTTGAAAACCAAGGTTCTGGCACCATTTACAACACGAAGTACATGTTCGCTATAGGGAAGAAAAACACAATGCGCTGAAATGCAGCTTATTGAGTATTCCGCACAAAGTAATGATCTAGCTGCTCCTTTGAAATGCAGACAACTCCACGTCCAGCGAGAACATCAGCACCAACGCAGTTTTCAGCTACCTTTGAAAACCAAGGTTCTGGCACCTTTTACAACACGAATACATGTTCGCTATAGGGAAGAAAAACACAATGCGCTGAAATGCAGCTTATTGAGTATTCCGCACAAAGTAATGATCTAGCTGCTCCTTTGAAATGCAGACAACTCCACATCCAGAGAGAACATCAGCACCAACGCAGTTTTCAGCTACCTTTGAAAACCAAGGTTCTGACACCATTTACAACACTAACTACATGTTCGCTATAGGGAAGAAACTCAGAATGTGAAACTGCTTCACAATGGAAAACCCGCTTCGAACGAAATCCCACATTTCTCACACAGTGTCTATAAATCACAATGTGCTCAAATGCAGCTTATTGAGTATTCCGCACAAAGTAATGATCTAGCTGCTCCTTTGAAATGCAGACAACTCCACGTTCAGCGAGAACATCAGCGCCAACGCAGTTTTCAGCTACCTTTGAAAACCAAGGTTCTGGCACCATTTACAACACGAAGTACATGTTCGCTATAGGGAAGAAAAACACAATGCGCTGAAATGCAGCTTATTGAGTATTCCGCACAAAGTAATTATCTAGCTGCTCCTTTGAAATGCAGACAACTCCACATCCAGCGAGAACATCAGCACCAACGCAGTTTTCAGCTACCTTTGAAAACCAAGGTTCTGGCACCATTTACAACACGAAGTACATGTTCGCTATAGGGAAGAAAAACACAATGCGCTGAAATGCAGCTTATTGAGTATTCCGCACAAAGTAATGATCTAGCTGCTCCTTTGAAATGCAGACAACTCCACGTTCAGCGAGAACATCAGCACCAACGCAGTTTTCAGCTACCTTTGAAAACCAAGGTTCTGGCACCATTTACAACACGAAGTACATGTTCGCTATAGGGAAGAAAAACACAATGCGCTGAAATGCAGCTTATTGAGTATTCCGCACAAAGTAATGATCTAGCTGCTCCTTTGAAATGCAGACAACTCCACATCCAGAGAGAACATCAGCACCAACGCAGTTTTCAGCTACCTTTGAAAACCAAGGTTCTGACACCATTTACAACACTAACTACATGTTCGCTATAGGGAAGAAACTCAGAATGTGAAACTGCTTCACAATGGAAAACCCGCTTCGAACGAAATCCCACATTTCTCACACAGTGTCTATAAATCACAATGTGCTCAAATGCAGCTTATTGAGTATTCCGCACAAAGTAATGATCTAGCTGCTCCTTTGAAATGCAGACAACTCCACGTTCAGACGAGAACATCAGCACCAACGCAGTTTTCAGCTACCTTTGAAAACCAAGGTTCTGGCACCATTTACAACACGAAGTACATGTTCGCTATAGGGAAGAAAAACACAATGCGCTGAAATGCAGCTTATTGAGTATTCCGCACAAAGTAATGATCTAGCTGCTCCTTTGAAATGCAGACAACTCCACTTCCAGAGAGAACATCAGCACCAACGCAGTTTTCAGCTACCTTTGAAAACCAAGGTTCTGGCACCATTTACAACACGAAGTACATGTTCGCTATAGGGAAGAAAAACACAATGCGCTGAAATGCAGCTTATTGAGTATTCCGCACAAAGTAATGATCTAGCTGCTCCTTTGAAATGCAGACAACTCCACGTTCAGCGAGAACATTGGCTCAACGCAGTTTTCAGCTACCTTTGAAAACCAAGGTTCTGGCACCATTTACAACACGAAGTACATGTTCGCTATAGGGAAGAAAAACACAATGCGCTGAAATGCAGCTTATTGAGTATTCCGCACAAAGTAATGATCTAGCTGCTCCTTTGAAATGCAGACAACTCCACATTCAGACGAGAACATCAGCGCCAACGCAGTTTTCAGCTACCTTTGAAAACCAAGGTTCTGGCACCATTTACAACACGAAGTACATGTTCGCTATAGGGAAGAAAAACACAATGCGCTGAAATGCAGCTTATTGAGTATTCCGCACAAAGTAATGATCTAGCTGCTCCTTTGAAATGCAGACAACTCCACGTTCAGCGAGAACATCAGCACCAACGCAGTTTTCAGCTACCTTTGAAAACCAAGGTTCTGGCACCATTTACAACACGAAGTACATGTTCGCTATAGGGAAGAAAAACACAATGCGCTGAAATGCAGCTTATTGAGTATTCCGCACAAAGTAATGATCTAGCTGCTCCTTTGAAATGCAGACAACTCCACATCCAGAGAGAACATCAGCACCAACGCAGTTTTCAGCTACCTTTGAAAACCAAGGTTCTGACACCATTTACAACACTAACTACATGTTCGCTATAGGGAAGAAACTCAGAATGTGAAACTGCTTCACAATGGAAAACCCGCTTCGAACGAAATCCCACATTTCTCACACAGTGTCTATAAATCACAATGTGCTCAAATGCAGCTTATTGAGTATTCCGCACAAAGTAATGATCTAGCTGCTCCTTTGAAATGCAGACAACTCCACGTTCAACAAGAACATCAGCGCCAACGCAGTTTTCAGCTACCTTTGAAAACCAAGGTTCTGGCACCATTTACAACACGAAGTACATGTTCGCTATAGGGAAGAAAAACACAATGCGCTGAAATGCAGCTTATTGAGTATTCCGCACAAAGTAATGATCTAGCTGCTCCTTTGAAATGCAGACAACTCCACATTCAGCGAGAACATCAGCACCAACGCAGTTTTCAGCTACCTTTGAAAACCAAGGTTCTGGCACCATTTACAACACGAAGTACATGTTCGCTATAGGGAAGAAAAACACAATGCGCTGAAATGCAGCTTATTGAGTATTCCGCACAAAGTAATGATCTAGCTGCTCCTTTGAAATGCAGACAACTCCACATCCAGAGAGAACATCAGCACCAACGCAGTTTTCAGCTACCTTTGAAAACCAAGGTTCTGACACCATTTACAACACTAACTACATGTTCGCTATAGGGAAGAAACTCAGAATGTGAAACTGCTTCACAATGGAAAACCCGCTTCGAACGAAATCCCACATTTCTCACACAGTGTCTATAAATCACAATGTGCTCAAATGCAGCTTATTGAGTATTCCGCACAAAGTAATGATCTAGCTGCTCCTTTGAAATGCAGACAACTCCACGTTCAGCGAGAACATCAGCGCCAACGCAGTTTTCAGCTACCTTTGAAAACCAAGGTTCTGGCACCATTTACAACACGAAGTACATGTTCGCTATAGGGAAGAAAAACACAATGCGCTGAAATGCAGCTTATTGAGTATTCCGCACAAAGTAATGATCTAGCTGCTCCTTTGAAATGCAGACAACTCCACGTTCAGCGAGAACATCAGCACCAACGCAGTTTTCAGCTACCTTTGAAAACCAAGGTTCTGGCACCATTTACAACACGAAGTACATGTTCGCTATAGGGAAGAAAAACACAATGCGCTGAAATGCAGCTTATTGAGTATTCCGCACAAAGTAATGATCTAGCTGCTCCTTTGAAATGCAGACAACTCCACGTTCAGCGAGAACATCAGCACCAACGCAGTTTTCAGCTACCTTTGAAAACCAAGGTTCTGGCACCATTTACAACACGAAGTACATGTTCGCTATAGGGAAGAAAAACACAATGCGCTGAAATGCAGCTTATTGAGTATTCCGCACAAAGTAATGATCTAGCTGCTCCTTTGAAATGCAGACAACTCCACATCCAGCGAGAACATCAGCACCAACGCAGTTTTCAGCTACCTTTGAAAACCAAGGTTCTGACACCATTTACAACACGAAGTACATGTTCGCTATAGGGAAGAAACTCAGAATGTGAAACTGCTTCACAATGGAAAACCCGCTTCGAACGAAATCCCACATTTCTCACACAGTGTCTATAAATCACAATGTGCTCAAATGCAGCTTATTGAGTATTCCGCACAAAGTAATGATCTAGCTGCTCCTTTGAAATGCAGACAACTCCACATCCAGCGAGAACATCAGCACCAACGCAGTTTTCAGCTACCTTTGAAAACCAAGGTTCTGGCACCATTTACAACACGAAGTACATGTTCGCTATAGGGAAGAAAAACACAATGCGCTGAAATGCAGCTTATTGAGTATTCCGCACAAAGTAATGATCTAGCTGCTCCTTTGAAATGCAGACAACTCCACGTTCAGCGAGAACATCAGCACCAACGCAGTTTTCAGCTACCTTTGAAAACCAAGGTTCTGGCACCATTTACAACACGAAGTACATGTTCGCTATAGGGAAGAAAAACACAATGCGCTGAAATGCAGCTTATTGAGTATTCCGCACAAAGTAATGATCTAGCTGCTCCTTTGAAATGCAGACAACTCCACATCCAGAGAGAACATCAGCACCAACGCAGTTTTCAGCTACCTTTGAAAACCAAGGTTCTGACACCATTTACAACACTAACTACATGTTCGCTATAGGGAAGAAACTCAGAATGTGAAACTGCTTCACAATGGAAAACCCGCTTCGAACGAAATCCCACATTTCTCACACAGTGTCTATAAATCACAATGTGCTCAAATGCAGCTTATTGAGTATTCCGCACAAAGTAATGATCTAGCTGCTCCTTTGAAATGCAGACAACTCCACGTTCAGACGAGAACATCAGCGCCAACGCAGTTTTCAGCTACCTTTGAAAACCAAGGTTCTGGCACCATTTACAACACGAAGTACATGTTCGCTATAGGGAAGAAAAACACAATGCGCTGAAATGCAGCTTATTGAGTATTCCGCACAAAGTAATGATCTAGCTGCTCCTTTGAAATGCAGACAACTCCACGTTCAGCGAGAACATCAGCACCAACGCAGTTTTCAGCTACCTTTGAAAACCAAGGTTCTGGCACCATTTACAACACGAAGTACATGTTCGCTATAGGGAAGAAAAACACAATGCGCTGAAATGCAGCTTATTGAGTATTCCGCACAAAGTAATGATCTAGCTGCTCCTTTGAAATGCAGACAACTCCACATCCAGAGAGAACATCAGCACCAACGCAGTTTTCAGCTACCTTTGAAAACCAAGGTTCTGACACCATTTACAACACTAACTACATGTTCGCTATAGGGAAGAAACTCAGAATGTGAAACTGCTTCACAATGGAAAACCCGCTTCGAACGAAATCCCACATTTCTCACACAGTGTCTATAAATCACAATGTGCTCAAATGCAGCTTATTGAGTATTCCGCACAAAGTAATGATCTAGCTGCTCCTTTGAAATGCAGACAACTCCACGTTCAGCGAGAACATCAGCGCCAACGCAGTTTTCAGCTACCTTTGAAAACCAAGGTTCTGGCACCATTTACAACACGAAGTACATGTTCGCTATAGGGAAGAAAAACACAATGCGCTGAAATGCAGCTTATTGAGTATTCCGCACAAAGTAATGATCTAGCTGCTCCTTTGAAATGCAGACAACTCCACATCCAGCGAGAACATCAGCACCAACGCAGTTTTCAGCTACCTTTGAAAACCAAGGTTCTGGCACCATTTACAACACGAAGTACATGTTCGCTATAGGGAAGAAAAACACAATGCGCTGAAATGCAGCTTATTGAGTATTCCGCACAAAGTAATGTTCTAGCTGCTCCTTTGAAATGCAGACAACTCCACGTTCAGCGAGAACATCAGCACCAACGCAGTTTTCAGCTACCTTTGAAAACCAAGATTCTGGCACCATTTACAACACGAAGTACATGTTCGCTATAGGGAAGAAAAACACAATGCGCTGAAATGCAGCTTATTGAGTATTCCGCACAAAGTAATGATCTAGCTGCTCCTTTGAAATGCAGACAACTCCACATCCAGAGAGAACATCAGCACCAACGCAGTTTTCAGCTACCTTTGAAAACCAAGGTTCTGACACCATTTACAACACTAACTACATGTTCGCTATAGGGAAGAAACTCAGAATGTGAAACTGCTTCACAATGGAAAACCCGCTTCGAACGAAATCCCACATTTCTCACACAGTGTCTATAAATCACAATGTGCTCAAATGCAGCTTATTGAGTATTCCGCACAAAGTAATGATCTAGCTGCTCCTTTGAAATGCAGACAACTCCACGTTCAGCAAGAACATCAGCGCCAACGCAGTTTTCAGCTACCTTTGAAAACCAAGGTTCTGGCACCATTTACAACACGAAGTACATGTTCGCTATAGGGAAGAAAAACACAATGCGCTGAAATGCAGCTTATTGAGTATTCCGCACAAAGTAATGATCTAGCTGCTCCTTTGAAATGCAGACAACTCCACATCCAGAGAGAACATCAGCACCAACGCAGTTTTCAGCTACCTTTGAAAACCAAGGTTCTGGCACCATTTACAACACGAACTACATGTTCGCTATAGGGAAGAAACTCAGAATGTGAAACTGCTTCACAATGGAAAACCCGCTTCGAACGAAATCCCACATTTCTCACACAGTGTCTATAAATCACAATGTGCTCAAATGCAGCTTATTGAGTATTCCGCACAAAGTAATGATCTAGCTGCTCCTTTGAAATGCAGACAACTCCACGTTCCAGCGAGAACATCAGCACCAACGCAGTTTTCAGCTACCTTTGAAAACCAAGGTTCTGGCACCATTTACAACACGAAGTACATGTTCGCTATAGGGAAGAAAAACACAATGCGCTGAAATGCAGCTTATTGAGTATTCCGCACAAAGTAATGATCTAGCTGCTCCTTTGAAATGCAGACAACTCCACATTCAGCGAGAACATCAGCACCAACGCAGTTTTCAGCTACCTTTGAAAACCAAGGTTCTGGCACCATTTACAACACGAAGTACATGTTCGCTATAGGGAAGAAAAACACAATGCGCTGAAATGCAGCTTATTGAGTATTCCGCACAAAGTAATGATCTAGCTGCTCCTTTGAAATGCAGACAACTCCACGTTCAGCGAGAACATCAGCACCAACGCAGTTTTCAGCTACCTTTGAAAACCAAGGTTCTGGCACCATTTACAACACGAAGTACATGTTCGCTATAGGGAAGAAAACTCAATGCGCTGAAATGCAGCTTATTGAGTATTCCGCACAAAGTAATGATCTAGCTGCTCCTTTGAAATGCAGACAACTCCACGTTCAACGAGAACATCAGCACCAACGCAGTTTTCAGCTACCTTTGAAAACCAAGGTTCTGGCACCATTTACAACACGAAGTACATGTTCGCTATAGGGAAGAAAAACACAATGCGCTGAAATGCAGCTTATTGAGTATTCCGCACAAAGTAATGATCTAGCTGCTCCTTTGAAATGCAGACAACTCCACGTTCAGCGAGAACATCAGCACCAACGCAGTTTTCAGCTACCTTTGAAAACCAAGGTTCTGGCACCATTTACAACACGAAGTACATGTTCGCTATAGGGAAGAAAAACACAATGCGCTGAAATGCAGCTTATTGAGTATTCCGCACAAAGTAATGATCTAGCTGCTCCTTTGAAATGCAGACAACTCCACATCCAGAGAGAACATCAGCACCAACGCAGTTTTCAGCTACCTTTGAAAACCAAGGTTCTGACACCATTTACAACACTAACTACATGTTCGCTATAGGGAAGAAACTCAGAATGTGAAACTGCTTCACAATGGAAAACCCGCTTCGAACGAAATCCCACATTTCTCACACAGTGTCTATAAATCACAATGTGCTCAAATGCAGCTTATTGAGTATTCCGCACAAAGTAATGATCTAGCTGCTCCTTTGAAATGCAGACAACTCCACGTTCAGCGAGAACATCAGCGCCAACGCAGTTTTCAGCTACCTTTGAAAACCAAGGTTCTGGCACCATTTACAACACGAAGTACATGTTCGCTATAGGGAAGAAAAACACAATGCGCTGAAATGCAGCTTATTGAGTATTCCGCACAAAGTAATGATCTAGCTGCTCCTTTGAAATGCAGACAACTCCACGTTCAGCGAGAACATCAGCACCAACGCAGTTTTCAGCTACCTTTGAAAACCAAGGTTCTGGCACCATTTACAACACGAAGTACATGTTCGCTATAGGGAAGAAAAACACAATGCGCTGAAATGCAGCTTATTGAGTATTCCGCACAAAGTAATGATCTAGCTGCTCCTTTGAAATGCAGACAACTCCACATCCAGAGAGAACATCAGCACCAACGCAGTTTTCAGCTACCTTTGAAAACCAAGGTTCTGACACCATTTACAACACTAACTACATGTTCGCTATAGGGAAGAAACTCAGAATGTGAAACTGCTTCACAATGGAAAACCCGCTTCGAACGAAATCCCACATTTCTCACACAGTGTCTATAAATCACAATGTGCTAAATGCAGCTTATTGAGTATTCCGCACAAAGTAATGATCTAGCTGCTCCTTTGAAATGCAGACAACTCCACGTTCAGCGAGAACATCAGCACCAACGCAGTTTTCAGCTACCTTTGAAAACCAAGGTTCTGGCACCATTTACAACACGAAGTACATGTTCGCTATAGGGAAGAAAAACACAATGCGCTGAAATGCAGCTTATTGAGTATTCCGCACAAAGTAATGATCTAGCTGCTCCTTTGAAATGCAGACAACTCCACATCCAGCGAGAACATCAGCACCAACGCAGTTTTCAGCTACCTTTGAAAACCAAGGTTCTGACACCATTTACAACACGAAGTATATGTTCACTATAGGGAAGAAAAACACAATGCGCTGAAATGCAGCTTATTGAGTATTCCGCACAAAGTAATGATCTAGCTGCTCCTTTGAAATGCAGACAACTCCACATCCAGAGAGAACATCAGCACCAACGCAGTTTTCAGCTACCTTTGAAAACCAAGGTTCTGGCACCATTTACAACACGAAGTACATGTTCGCTATAGGGAAGAAAAACACAATGCGCTGAAATGCAGCTTATTGAGTATTCCGCACAAAGTAATGATCTAGCTGCTCCTTTGAAATGCAGACAACTCCACATCCAGCGAGAACATCAGCACCAACGCAGTTTTCAGCTACCTTTGAAAACCAAGGTTCTGGCACCATTTACAACACGAAGTACATGTTCGCTATAGGGAAGAAAAACACAATGCGCTGAAATGCAGCTTATTGAGTATTCCGCACAAAGTAATGATCTAGCTGCTCCTTTGAAATGCAGACAACTCCACATCCAGAGAGAACATCAGCACCAACGCAGTTTTCAGCTACCTTTGAAAACCAAGGTTCTGACACCATTTACAACACTAACTACATGTTCGCTATAGGGAAGAAACTCAGAATGTGAAAATTCTTCACAATGGAAAACCCGCTTCGAACGAAATCCCACATTTCTCACACAGTGTCTATAAATCACAATGTGCTCAAATGCAGCTTATTGAATATTCCGCACAAAGTAATGATCTAGCTGCTCCTTTGAAATGCAGACAACTCCACGTTCAGCGAGAACATCAGCACCAACGCAGTTTTCAGCTACCTTTGAAAACCAAGGTTCTGGCACCATTTACAACACGAAGTACATGTTCGCTATAGGGAAGAAAAACACAATGCGCTGAAATGCAGCTTATTGAGTATTCCGCACAAAGTAATGATCTAGCTGCTCCTTTGAAATGCAGACAACTCCACATCCAGAGAGAACATCAGCACCAACGCAGTTTTCAGCTACCTTTGAAAACCAAGGTTCTGACACCATTTACAACACGAACTACATGTTCGCTATAGGGAAGAAACTCAGAATGTGAAACTGCTTCACAATGGAAAACCCGCTTCGAACGAAATCCCACATTTCTCACACAGTGTCTATAAATCACAATGTGCTCAAATGCAGCTTATTGAGTATTCCGCACAAAGTAATGATCTAGCTGCTCCTTTGAAATGCAGACAACTCCACATCCAGCGAGAACATCAGCGCCAACGCAGTTTTCAGCTACCTTTGAAAACCAAGGTTCTGGCACCATTTACAACACGAAGTACATGTTCGCTATAGGGAAGAAAAACACAATGCGCTGAAATGCAGCTTATTGAGTATTCCGCACAAAGTAATGATCTAGCTGCTCCTTTGAAATGCAGACAACTCCACATTCAGCGAGAACATCAGCACCAACGCAGTTTTCAGCTACCTTTGAAAACCAAGGTTCTGGCACCATTTACAACACGAAGTACATGTTCGCTATAGGGAAGAAAAACACAATGCGCTGAAATGCAGCTTATTGAGTGTTCCGCACAAAGTAATGATCTAGCTGCTCCTTTGAAATGCAGACAACTCCACATTCCACGAGAACTTCAGCACCAACGCAGTTTTCAGCTACCTTTGAAAACCAAGATTCTGGCACCATTTACAACACTAAGTACATGTTCGCTATAGGGAAGAAACTCAGAATGTGAAACTGCTTCACAATGGAAAACCCGCTTCGAACGAAATCCCACATTTCTCACACAGTGTCTATAAATCACAATGTGCTCAAATACAGCTTATTGAGTATTCCGCACAAAGTAATGATCTAGCTGCTCCTTTGAAATGCAGACAACTCCACGTTCAGCGAGAACATCAGCACCAACGCAGTTTTCAGCTACCTTTGAAAACCAAGGTTCTGGCACCATTTACAACACGAAGTACATGTTCGCTATAGGGAAGAAAAACACAATGCGCTGAAATGCAGCTTATTGAGTATTCCGCACAAAGTAATGATCTAGCTGCTCCTTTGAAATGCAGACAACTCCACATCCAGAGAGAACATCAGCACCAACGCAGTTTTCAGCTACCTTTGAAAACCAAGGTTCTGGCACCATTTACAACACGAAGTACATGTTCGCTATAGGGAAGAAAAACACAATGCGCTGAAATGCAGCTTATTGAGTATTCCGCACAAAGTAATGATCTAGCTGCTCCTTTGAAATGCAGACAACTCCACGTTCAGCGAGAACATCAGCACCAACGCAGTTTTCAGCTACCTTTGAAAACCAAGGTTCTGGCACCATTTACAACACGAAGTACATGTTCGCTATAGGGAAGAAACACACAATGCGCTGAAATGCAGCTTATTGAGTATTCCGCACAAAGTAATGATCTAGCTGCTCCTTTGAAATGCAGACAACTCCACAACCAGAGAGAACATCAGCACCAACGCAGTTTTCAGCTACCTTTGAAAACCAAGGTTCTGGCACCATTTACAACACGAAGTACATGTTCGCTATAGGGAAGAAACTCAGAATGTGAAACTGCTTCACAATGGAAAACCCGCTTCGAACGAAATCCCACATTTCTCACACAGTGTCTATAAATCACAATGTGCTCAAATGCAGCTTATTGAGTATTCCGCACAAAGTAATGATCTAGCTGCTCCTTTGAAATGCAGACAACTCCACATTCAGCCAGAACATCAGCACCAACGCAGTTTTCAGCTACCTTTGAAAACCAAGGTTCTGGCACCATTTACAACACGAAGTACATGTTCGCTATAGGGAAGAAAAACACAATGCGCTGAAATGCAGCTTATTGAGTATTCCGCACAAAGTAATGATCTAGCTGCTCCTTTGAAATGCAGACAACTCCACATCCAGAGAGAACATCAGCACCAACGCAGTTTTCAGCTACCTTTGAAAACCAAGGTTCTGACACCATTTACAACACTAACTACATGTTCGCTATAGGGAAGAAACTCAGAATGTGAAACTGCTTCACAATGGAAAACCCGCTTCGAACGAAATCCCACATTTCTCACACAGTGTCTATAAATCACAATGTGCTCAAATGCAGCTTATTGAGTATTCCGCACAAAGTAATGATCTAGCTGCTCCTTTGAAATGCAGACAACTCCACGTTCAACAAGAACATCAGCGCCAACGCAGTTTTCAGCTACCTTTGAAAACCAAGGTTCTGGCACCATTTACAACACGAAGTACATGTTCGCTATAGGGAAGAAAAACACAATGCGCTGAAATGCAGCTTATTGAGTATTCCGCACAAAGTAATGATCTAGCTGCTCCTTTGAAATGCAGACAACTCCACGTTCAGCGAGAACATCAGCACCAACGCAGTTTTCAGCTACCTTTGAAAACCAAGGTTCTGGCACCATTTACAACACGAAGTACATGTTCGCTATAGGGAAGAAAAACACAATGCGCTGAAATGCAGCTTATTGAGTATTCCGCACAAAGTAATGATCTAGCTGCTCCTTTGAAATGCAGACAACTCCACATCCAGAGAGAACATCAGCACCAACGCAGTTTTCAGCTACCTTTGAAAACCAAGGTTCTGACACCATTTACAACACTAACTACATGTTCGCTATAGGGAAGAAACTCAGAATGTGAAACTGCTTCACAATGGAAAACCCGCTTCGAACGAAATCCCACATTTCTCACACAGTGTCTATAAATCACAATGTGCTCAAATGCAGCTTATTGAGTATTCCGCACAAAGTAATGATCTAGCTGCTCCTTTGAAATGCAGACAACTCCACATCCAGCGAGAACATCAGCACCAACGCAGTTTTCAGCTACCTTTGAAAACCAAGGTTCTGGCACCATTTACAACACGAAGTACATGTTCGCTATAGGGAAGAAAAACACAATGCGCTGAAATGCAGCTTATTGAGTATTCCGCACAAAGTAATGATCTAGCTGCTCCTTTGAAATGCAGACAACTCCACATCCAGAGAGAACATCAGCACCAACGCAGTTTTCAGCTACCTTTGAAAACCAAGGTTCTGACACCATTTACAACACTAACTACATGTTCGCTATAGGGAAGAAACTCAGAATGTGAAACTGCTTCACAATGGAAAACCCGCTTCGAACGAAATCCCACATTTCTCACACAGTGTCTATAAATCACAATGTGCTCAAATGCAGCTTATTGAGTATTCCGCACAAAGTAATGATCTAGCTGCTCCTTTGAAATGCAGACAACTCCACGTTCAACAAGAACATCAGCGCCAACGCAGTTTTCAGCTACCTTTGAAAACCAAGGTTCTGGCACCATTTACAACACGAAGTACATGTTCGCTATAGGGAAGAAAAACACAATGCGCTGAAATGCAGCTTATTGAGTATTCCGCACAAAGTAATGATCTAGCTGCTCCTTTGAAATGCAGACAACTCCACGTTCAGCGAGAACATCAGCACCAACGCAGTTTTCAGCTACCTTTGAAAACCAAGGTTCTGGCACCATTTACAACACGAAGTACATGTTCGCTATAGGGAAGAAAAACACAATGCGCTGAAATGCAGCTTATTGAGTATTCCGCACAAAGTAATGATCTAGCTGCTCCTTTGAAATGCAGACAACTCCACATCCAGAGAGAACATCAGCACCAACGCAGTTTTCAGCTACCTTTGAAAACCAAGGTTCTGACACCATTTACAACACTAACTACATGTTCGCTATAGGGAAGAAACTCAGAATGTGAAACTGCTTCACAATGGAAAACCCGCTTCGAACGAAATCCCACATTTCTCACACAGTGTCTATAAATCACAATGTGCTCAAATGCAGCTTATTGAGTATTCCGCACAAAGTAATGATCTAGCTGCTCCTTTGAAATGCAGACAACTCCACATTCCAGCGAGAACATCAGCGCCAACGCAGTTTTCAGCTACCTTTGAAAACCAAGGTTCTGGCACCATTTACAACACGAAGTACATGTTCGCTATAGGGAAGAAAAACACAATGCGCTGAAATGCAGCTTATTGAGTATTCCGCACAAAGTAATGATCTAGCTGCTCCTTTGAAATGCAGACAACTCCACATCCAGCGAGAACATCAGCACCAACGCAGTTTTCAGCTACCTTTGAAAACCAAGGTTCTGGCACCATTTACAACACGAAGTACATGTTCGCTATAGGGAAGAAAAACACAATGCGCTGAAATGCAGCTTATTGAGTATTCCGCACAAAGTAATGATCTAGCTGCTCCTTTGAAATGCAGACAACTCCACATCCAGAGAGAACATCAGCACCAACGCAGTTTTCAGCTACCTTTGAAAACCAAGGTTCTGGCACCATTTACAACACGAAGTACATGTTCGCTATAGGGAAGAAAAACACAATGCGCTGAAATGCAGCTTATTGAGTATTCCGCACAAAGTAATGATCTAGCTGCTCCTTTGAAATGCAGACAACTCCACGTTCAGCGAGAACATCAGCACCAACGCAGTTTTCAGCTACCTTTGAAAACCAAGGTTCTGGCACCATTTACAACACGAAGTACATGTTCGCTATAGGGAAGAAAAACACAATGCGCTGAAATGCAGCTTATTGAGTATTCCGCACAAAGTAATGATCTAGCTGCTCCTTTGAAATGCAGACAACTCCACATCCAGAGAGAACATCAGCACCAACGCAGTTTTCAGCTACCTTTGAAAACCAAGGTTCTGACACCATTTACAACACTAACTACATGTTCGCTATAGGGAAGAAACTCAGAATGTGAAACTGCTTCACAATGGAAAACCCGCTTCGAACGAAATCCCACATTTCTCACACAGTGTCTATAAATCACAATGTGCTCAAATGCAGCTTATTGAGTATTCCGCACAAAGTAATGATCTAGCTGCTCCTTTGAAATGCAGACAACTCCACGTTCAGCGAGAACATCAGCGCCAACGCAGTTTTCAGCTACCTTTGAAAACCAAGGTTCTGGCACCATTTACAACACGAAGTACATGTTCGCTATAGGGAAGAAAAACACAATGCGCTGAAATGCAGCTTATTGAGTATTCCGCACAAAGTAATGATCTAGCTGCTCCTTTGAAATGCAGACAACTCCACATCCAGCGAGAACATCAGCACCAACGCAGTTTTCAGCTACCTTTGAAAACCAAGGTTCTGACACCATTTACAACACTAACTACATGTTCGCTATAGGGAAGAAACTCAGAATGTGAAACTGCTTCACAATGGAAAACCCGCTTCGAACGAAATCCCACATTTCTCACACAGTGTCTATAAATCACAATGTGCTCAAATGCAGCTTATTGAGTATTCCGCACAAAGTAATGATCTAGCTGCTCCTTTGAAATGCAGACAACTCCACATTCAGCGAGAACATCAGCACCAACGCAGTTTTCAGCTACCTTTGAAAACCAAGGTTCTGGCACCATTTACAACACGAAGTACATGTTCGCTATAGGGAAGAAAAACACAATGCGCTGAAATGCAGCTTATTGAGTATTCCGCACAAAGTAATGATCTAGCTGCTCCTTTGAAATGCAGACAACTCCACATCCAGCGAGAACATCAGCACCAACGCAGTTTTCAGCTACCTTTGAAAACCAAGGTTCTGGCACCATTTACAACACGAAGTACATGTTCGCTATAGGGAAGAAAAACACAATGCGCTGAAATGCAGCTTATTGAGTATTCCGCACAAAGTAATGATCTAGCTGCTCCTTTGAAATGCAGACAACTCCACGTTCAGCGAGAACATCAGCACCAACGCAGTTTTCAGCTACCTTTGAAAACCAAGGTTCTGGCACCATTTACAACACGAAGTACATGTTCGCTATAGGGAAGAAAAACACAATGCGCTGAAATGCAGCTTATTGAGTATTCCGCACAAAGTAATGATCTAGCTGCTCCTTTGAAATGCAGACAACTCCACATCCAGAGAGAACATCAGCACCAACGCAGTTTTCAGCTACCTTTGAAAACCAAGGTTCTGACACCATTTACAACACTAACTACATGTTCGCTATAGGGAAGAAACTCAGAATGTGAAACTGCTTCACAATGGAAAACCCGCTTCGAACGAAATCCCACATTTCTCACACAGTGTCTATAAATCACAATGTGCTCAAATGCAGCTTATTGAGTATTCCGCACAAAGTAATGATCTAGCTGCTCCTTTGAAATGCAGACAACTCCACGTTCAACAAGAACATCAGCGCCAACGCAGTTTTCAGCTACCTTTGAAAACCAAGGTTCTGGCACCATTTACAACACGAAGTACATGTTCGCTATAGGGAAGAAAAACACAATGCGCTGAAATGCAGCTTATTGAGTATTCCGCACAAAGTAATGTTCTAGCTGCTCCTTTGAAATGCAGACAACTCCACATCCAGCGAGAACATCAGCACCAACGCAGTTTTCAGCTACCTTTGAAAACCAAGGTTCTGGCACCATTTACAACACGAAGTACATGTTCGCTATAGGGAAGAAAAACACAATGCGCTGAAATGCAGCTTATTGAGTATTCCGCACAAAGTAATGATCTAGCTGCTCCTTTGAAATGCAGACAACTCCACATCCAGAGAGAACATCAGCACCAACGCAGTTTTCAGCTACCTTTGAAAACCAAGGTTCTGACACCATTTACAACACTAACTACATGTTCGCTATAGGGAAGAAACTCAGAATGTGAAACTGCTTCACAATGGAAAACCCGCTTCGAACGAAATCCCACATTTCTCACACAGTGTCTATAAATCACAATGTGCTCAAATGCAGCTTATTGAGTATTCCGCACAAAGTAATGATCTAGCTGCTCCTTTGAAATGCAGACAACTCCACGTTCAGCGAGAACATCAGCACCAACGCAGTTTTCAGCTACCTTTGAAAACCAAGGTTCTGGCACCATTTACAACACGAAGTACATGTTCGCTATAGGGAAGAAAAACACAATGCGCTGAAATGCAGCTTATTGAGTATTCCGCACAAAGTAATGATCTAGCTGCTCCTTTGAAATGCAGACAACTCCACATCCAGAGAGAACATCAGCACCAACGCAGTTTTCAGCTACCTTTGAAAACCAAGATTCTGGCACCATTTACAACACGAAGTACATGTTCGCTATAGGGAAGAAAAACACAATGCGCTGAAATGCAGCTTATTGAGTATTCCGCACAAAGTAATGATCTAGCTGCTGCTTTGAAATGCAGACAACTCCACATCCAGAGAGAACATCAGCACCAACGCAGTTTTCAGCTACCTTTGAAAACCAAGGTTCTGGCACCATTTACAACACGAAGTACATGTTCGCTATAGGGAAGAAAAACACAATGCGCTGAAATGCAGCTTATTGAGTATTCCGCACAAAGTAATGATCTAGCTGCTCCTTTGAAATGCAGACAACTCCACGTCCAGCGAGAACATCAGCACCAACGCAGTTTTCAGCTACCTTTGAAAACCAAGGTTCTGGCACCATTTACAACACGAAGTACATGTTCGCTATAGGGAAGAAAAACACAATGCGCTGAAATGCAGCTTATTGAGTATTCCGCACAAAGTAATGATCTAGCTGCTCCTTTGAAATGCAGACAACTCCACGTTCAGCGAGAACATCAGCACCAACGCAGTTTTCAGCTACCTTTGAAAACCAAGGTTCTGACACCATTTACAACACTAACTACATGTTCGCTATAGGGAAGAAACTCAGAATGTGAAACTGCTTCACAATGGAAAACCCGCTTCGAACGAAATCCCACATTTCTCACACAGTGTCTATAAATCACAATGTGCTCAAATGCAGCTTATTGAGTATTCCGCACAAAGTAATGATCTAGCTGCTCCTTTGAAATGCAGACAACTCCACATCCAGCGAGAACATCAGCACCAACGCAGTTTTCAGCTACCTTTGAAAACCAAGGTTCTGACACCATTTACAACACGAAGTACATGTTCGCTATAGGGAAGAAAAACACAATGCGCTGAAATGCAGCTTATTGAGTATTCCGCACAAAGTAATGATCTAGCTGCTCCTTTGAAATGCAGACAACTCCACATTCAGCGAGAACATCAGCACCAACGCAGTTTTCAGCTACCTTTGAAAACCAAGGTTCTGGCACCATTTACAACACGAAGTACATGTTCGCTATAGGGAAGAAAAACACAATGCGCTGAAATGCAGCTTATTGAGTATTCCGCACAAAGTAATGATCTAGCTGCTCCTTTGAAATGCAGACAACTCCACATCCAGAGAGAACATCAGCACCAACGCAGTTTTCAGCTACCTTTGAAAACCAAGGTTCTGACACCATTTACAACACTAACTACATGTTCGCTATAGGGAAGAAACTCAGAATGTGAAACTGCTTCACAATGGAAAACCCGCTTCGAACGAAATCCCACATTTCTCACACAGTGTCTATAAATCACAATGTGCTCAAATGCAGCTTATTGAGTATTCCGCACAAAGTAATGATCTAGCTGCTCCTTTGAAATGCAGACAACTCCACATCCAGCCAGAACATCAGCACCAACGCAGTTTTCAGCTACCTTTGAAAACCAAGGTTCTGACACCATTTACAACACGAAGTACATGTTCGCTATAGGGAAGAAAAACACAATGCGCTGAAATGCAGCTTATTGAGTATTCCGCACAAAGTAATGATCTAGCTGCTCCTTTGAAATGCAGACAACTCCACATCCAGCCAGAACATCAGCACCAACGCAGTTTTCAGCTACCTTTGAAAACCAAGGTTCTGACACCATTTACAACACTAACTACATGTTCGCTATAGGGAAGAAACTCAGAATGTGAAACTGCTTCACAATGGAAAACCCGCTTCGAACGAAATCCCACATTTCTCACACAGTGTCTATAAATCACAATGTGCTCAAATGCAGCTTATTGAGTATTCCGCACAAAGTAATGATCTAGCTGCTCCTTTGAAATGCAGACAACTCCACGTTCAACGAGAACATCAGCGCCAACGCAGTTTTCAGCTACCTTTGAAAACCAAGGTTCTGGCACCATTTACAACACGAAGTAAATGTTCGCTATAGGGAAGAAAAACACAATGCGCTGAAATGCAGCTTATTGAGTATTCCGCACAAAGTAATGTTCTAGCTGCTCCTTTGAAATGCAGACAACTCCACGTTCAGCGAGAACATCAGCACCAACGCAGTTTTCAGCTACCTTTGAAAACCAAGCTTCTGGCACCATTTACAACACGAAGTACATGTTCGCTATAGGGAAGAAAAACACAATGCGCTGAAATGCAGCTTATTGAGTATTCCGCACAAAGTAATGATCTAGCTGCTCCTTTGAAATGCAGACAACTCCACGTCCAGAGAGAACATCAGCACCAACGCAGTTTTCAGCTACCTTTGAAAACCAAGGTTCTGACACCATTTACAACACTAAGTACATGTTCGCTATAGGGAAGAAACTCAGAATGTGAAACTGCTTCACAATGGAAAACCCGCTTCGAACGAAATCCCACATTTCTCACACAGTGTCTATAAATCACAATGTGCTCAAATGCAGCTTATTGAGTATTCCGCACAAAGTAATGATCTAGCTGCTCCTTTGAAATGCAGACAACTCCACGTTCCACCGAGAACATCAGCACCAACGCAGTTTTCAGCTACCTTTGAAAACCAAGGTTCTGGCACCATTTACAACACGAAGTACATGTTCGCTATAGGGAAGAAAAACACAATGCGCTGAAATGCAGCTTATTGAGTATTCCGCACAAAGTAATGATCTAGCTGCTCCTTTGAAATGCAGACAACTCCACATCCAGCGAGAACATTAGCTCAACGCAGTTTTCAGCTACCTTTGAAAACCAAGGTTCTGGCACCATTTACAACACGAAGTACATGCTCGCTATAGGGAAGAAAAACACAATGCGCTGAAATGCAGCTTATTGAGTATTCCGCACAAAGTAATGATCTAGCTGCTCCTTTGAAATGCAGACAACTCCACGTTCAGCGAGAACATCAGCACCAACGCAGTTTTCAGCTACCTTTGAAAACCAAGGTTCTGGCACCATTTACAACACGAAGTACATGTTCGCTATAGGGAAGAAAAACACAATGCGCTGAAATGCAGCTTATTGAGTATTCCGCACAAAGTAATGATCTAGCTGCTCCTTTGAAATGCAGACAACTCCACATCCAGAGAGAACATCAGCACCAACGCAGTTTTCAGCTACCTTTGAAAACCAAGGTTCTGGCACCATTTACAACACTAACTACATGTTCGCTATAGGGAAGAAACTCAGAATGTGAAACTGCTTCACAATGGAAAACCCGCTTCGAACGAAATCCCACATTTCTCACACAGTGTCTATAAATCACAATGTGCTCAAATGCAGCTTATTGAGTATTCCGCACAAAGTAATGATCTAGCTGCTCCTTTGAAATGCAGACAACTCCACGTTCAGCGAGAACATCAGCACCAACGCAGTTTTCAGCTACCTTTGAAAACCAAGGTTCTGGCACCATTTACAACACGAAGTACATGTTCGCTATAGGGAAGAAAAACACAATGCGCTGAAATGCAGCTTATTGAGTATTCCGCACAAAGTAATGATCTAGCTGCTCCTTTGAAATGCAGACAACTCCACATCCAGAGAGAACATCAGCACCAACGCAGTTTTCAGCTACCTTTGAAAACCAAGGTTCTGACACCATTTACAACACTAACTACATGTTCGCTATAGGGAAGAAACTCAGAATGTGAAACTGCTTCACAATGGAAAACCCGCTTCGAACGAAATCCCACATTTCTCACACAGTGTCTATAAATCACAATGTGCTCAAATGCAGCTTATTGAGTATTCCGCACAAAGTAATGATCTAGCTGCTCCTTTGAAATGCAGACAACTCCACGTTCAGCAAGAACATCAGCGCCAACGCCATTTTCAGCTACCTTTGAAAACCAAGGTTCTGGCACCATTTACAACACGAAGTACATGTTCGCTATAGGGAAGAAAAACACAATGCGCTGAAATGCAGCTTATTGAGTATTCCGCACAAAGTAATGATCTAGCTGCTCCTTTGAAATGCAGACAACTCCACGTTCAGCGAGAACATCAGCACCAACGCAGTTTTCAGCTACCTTTGAAAACCAAGGTTCTGGCACCATTTACAACACGAAGTACATGTTCGCTATAGGGAAGAAAAACACAATGCGCTGAAATGCAGCTTATTGAGTATTCCGCACAAAGTAATGATCTAGCTGCTCCTTTGAAATGCAGACAACTCCACATCCAGAGAGAACATCAGCACCAACGCAGTTTTCAGCTACCTTTGAAAACCAAGGTTCTGACACCATTTACAACACTAACTACATGTTCGCTATAGGGAAGAAACTCAGAATGTGAAACTGCTTCACAATGGAAAACCCGCTTCGAACGAAATCCCACATTTCTCACACAGTGTCTATAAATCACAAGGTGCTCAAATGCAGCTTATTGAGTATTCCGCACAAAGTAATGATCTAGCTGCTCCTTTGAAATGCAGACAACTCCACGTTCAGCGAGAACATCAGCGCCAATGCAGTTTTCAGCTACCTTTGAAAACCAAGGTTCTGGCACCATTTACAACACGAAGTACATGTTCGCTATAGGGTAGAAAAACACAATGTGCTGAAATGCAGCTTATTGAGTATTCCGCACAAAGTAATGATCTAGCTGCTCCTTTGAAATGCAGACAACTCCATATCCAGAGAGAACATCAGCACCAACGCAGTTTTCAGCTACCTTTGAAAACCAAGGTTCTGGCACCATTTACAACACTAACTACATGTTCGCTATAGGGAAGAAACTCAGAATGTGAAACTGCTTCACAATGGAAAACCCGCTTCGAACGAAATCCCACATTTCTCACACAGTGTCTATAAATCACAATGTGCTCAAATGCAGCTTATTGAGTATTCCGCACAAAATAATGATCTAGCTGCTCCTTTGAAATGCAGACAACTCCACGTTCAGCAAGAACATCAGCGCGAACACATTTTTCAGCTACCTTTGAAAATCAAGGTTCTGGCACCATTTACAACACGAAGTACATGTTCGCTATAGGGAAGCAAAACACAATGCGCTGAAATGCAGCTTATTGAGTATTCCGCACAAAGTAATGATCTAGCTGCTCCTTTGAAATGCAGACAACTCCACGTTCAGCGAGAACATCAGCACCAACGCAGTTTTCAGCTACCTTTGAAAACCAAGGTTCTGGCACCATTTACAACACGAAGTACATGTTCGCTATAGGGAAGAAAAACACAATGCGCTGAAATGCAGCTTATTGAGTATTCCGCACAAAGTAATGATCTAGCTGCTCCTTTGAAATGCAGACAACTCCACATCCAGAGAGAACATCAGCACCAACGCAGTTTTCAGCTACCTTTGAAAACCAAGGTTCTGACACCATTTACAACACTAACTACATGTTCGCTATAGGGAAGAAACTCAGAATGTGAAACTGCTTCACAATGGAAAACCCGCTTCGAACGAAATCCCACATTTCTCACACAGTGTCTATAAATCACAATGTGCTCAAATGCAGCTTATTGAGTATTCCGCACAAAGTAATGATCTAGCTGCTCCTTTGAAATGCAGACAACTCCACATCCAGCGAGAACATCAGCGCCAACGCAGTTTTCAGCTACCTTTGAAAACCAAGGTTCTGGCACCATTTACAACACGAAGTACATGTTCGCTATAGGGAAGAAAAACACAATGCGCTGAAATGCAGCTTATTGAGTATTCCGCACAAAGTAATGATCTAGCTGCTCCTTTGAAATGCAGACAACTCCACGTCCAGAGAGAACATGAACACCAACGCAGTTTTCAGCTACCTTTGAAAACCAAGGTTCTGGCACCATTTACAACACGAAGTACATGTTCGCTATAGGGAAGAAAAACACAATGCGCTGAAATGCAGCTTATTGAGTATTCCGCACAAAGTAATGATCTAGCTGCTCCTTTGAAATGCAGACAACTCCACGTTCAGACGAGAACATCAGCACCAACGCAGTTTTCAGCTACCTTTGAAAACCAAGGTTCTGGCACCATTTACAACACGAAGTACATGTTCGCTATAGGGAAGAAAAACACAATGCGCTGAAATGCAGCTTATTGAGTATTCCGCACAAAGTAATGATCTAGCTGCTCCTTTGAAATGCAGACAACTCCACGTTCAGCGAGAACATCAGCACCAACGCAGTTTTCAGCTACCTTTGAAAACCAAGGTTCTGGCACCATTTACAACACGAAGTACATGTTCGCTATAGGGAAGAAAAACACAATGCGCTGAAATGCAGCTTATTGAGTATTCCGCACAAAGTAATGATCTAGCTGCTCCTTTGAAATGCAGACAACTCCACATCCAGCGAGAACATCAGCACCAACGCAGTTTTCAGCTACCTTTGAAAACCAAGGTTCTGGCACCATTTACAACACGAAGTACATGTTCGCTATAGGGAAGAAAAACACAATGCGCTGAAATGCAGCTTATTGAGTATTCCGCACAAAGTAATGATCTAGCTGCTCCTTTGAAATGCAGACAACTCCACGTTCAGCGAGAACATCAGCACCAACGCAGTTTTCAGCTACCTTTGAAAACCAAGGTTCTGGCACCATTTACAACACGAAGTACATGTTCGCTATAGGGAAGAAAAACACAATGCGCTGAAATGCAGCTTATTGAGTATTCCGCACAAAGTAATGATCTAGCTGCTCCTTTGAAATGCAGACAACTCCACATCCAGAGAGAACATCAGCACCAACGCAGTTTTCAGCTACCTTTGAAAACCAAGGTTCTGGCACCATTTACAACACTAAGTACATGTTCGCTATAGGGAAGAAACTCAGAATGTGAAAGTGCTTCACAATGGAAAACCCGCTTCGAACGAAATCCCACATTTCTCACACAGTGTCTATAAATCACAATGTGCTCAAATGCAGCTTATTGAGTATTCCGCACAAAGTAATGATCTAGCTGCTCCTTTGAAATGCAGACAACTCCACGTTCAGACGAGAACATCAGCACCAACGCAGTTTTCAGCTACCTTTGAAAACCAAGGTTCTGGCACCATTTACAACACGAAGTACATGTTCGCTATAGGGAAGAAAAACACAATGCGCTGAAATGCAGCTTATTGAGTATTCCGCACAAAGTAATGATCTAGCTGCTCCTTTGAAATGCAGACAACTCCACATCCAGAGAGAACATCAGCACCAACGCAGTTTTCAGCTACCTTTGAAAACCAAGGTTCTGGCACCATTTACAACACGAAGTACATGTTCGCTATAGGGAAGAAAACACAATGCGCTGAAATGCAGCTTATTGAGTATTCCGCACAAAGTAATGATCTAGCTGCTCCTTTGAAATGCAGACAACTCCACGTTCAGCGAGAACATCAGCACCAACGCAGTTTTCAGCTACCTTTGAAAACCAAGGTTCTGGCACCATTTACAACACGAAGTACATGTTCGCTATAGGGAAGAAAAACACAATGCGCTGAAATGCAGCTTATTGAGTATTCCGCACAAAGTAATGATCTAGCTGCTCCTTTGAAATGCAGACAACTCCACATCCAGAGAGAACATCAGCACCAACGCAGTTTTCAGCTACCTTTGAAAACCAAGGTTCTGACACCATTTACAACACTAACTACATGTTCGCTATAGGGAAGAAACTCAGAATGTGAAACTGCTTCACAATGGAAAACCCGCTTCGAACGAAATCCCACATTTCTCACACAGTGTCTATAAATCACAATGTGCTCAAATGCAGCTTATTGAGTATTCCGCACAAAGTAATGATCTAGCTGCTCCTTTGAAATGCAGACAACTCCACGTTCAACAAGAACATCAGCGCCAACGCAGTTTTCAGCTACCTTTGAAAACCAAGGTTCTGGCACCATTTACAACACGAAGTACATGTTCGCTATAGGGAAGAAAAACACAATGCGCTGAAATGCAGCTTATTGAGTATTTCGCACAAAGTAATGATCTAGCTGCTCCTTTGAAATGCAGACAACTCCACGTTCCGCGAGAACATCAGCGCCAACGCAGTTTTCAGCTACCTTTGAAAAATAAGCTTCTGGCACCATTTACAACACGAAGTACATGTTCGCTATAGGGAAGAAAAACACAATGCGCTGAAATGCAGCTTATTGAGTATTCCGCACAAAGTAATGATCTAGCTGCTCCTTTGAAATGCAGACAACTCCACATCCAGAGAGAACATCAGCACCAACGCAGTTTTCAGCTACCTTTGAAAACCAAGGTTCTGACACCATTTACAACACTAAGTACATGTTCGCTATAGGGAAGAAACTCAGAATGTGAAACTGCTTCACAATGGAAAACCCGCTTCGAACGAAATCCCACATTTCTCACACAGTGTCTATAAATCACAATGTGCTCAAATGCAGCTTATTGAGTATTCCGCACAAAGTAATGATCTAGCTGCTCCTTTGAAATGCAGACAACTCCACGTTCAGCGAGAACATCAGCGCCAACGCAGTTTTCAGCTACCTTTGAAAACCAAGGTTCTGGCACCATTTACAACACGAAGTACATGTTCGCTATAGGGAAGAAAAACACAATGCGCTGAAATGCAGCTTATTGAGTATTCCGCACAAAGTAATGATCTAGCTGCTCCTTTGAAATGCAGACAACTCCACGTTCAGCGAGAACATCAGCACCAACGCAGTTTTCAGCTACCTTTGAAAACCAAGGTTCTGGCACCATTTACAACACGAAGTACATGTTCGCTATAGGGAAGAAAAACACAATGCGCTGAAATGCAGCTTATTGAGTATTCCGCACAAAGTAATGATCTAGCTGCTCCTTTGAAATGCAGACAACTCCACGTCCAGCGAGAACATCAGCACCAACGCAGTTTTCAGCTACCTTTGAAAACCAAGGTTCTGGCACCATTTACAACACGAAGTACATGTTCGCTATAGGGAAGAAAAACACAATGCGCTGAAATGCAGCTTATTGAGTATTCCGCACAAAGTAATGATCTAGCTGCTCCTTTGAAATGCAGACAACTCCACATCCAGAGAGAACATCAGCACCAACGCAGTTTTCAGCTACCTTTGAAAACCAAGGTTCTGGCACCATTTACAACACGAAGTACATGTTCGCTATAGGGAAGAAAAACACAATGCGCTGAAATGCAGCTTATTGAGTATTCCGCACAAAGTAATGTTCTAGCTGCTCCTTTGAAATGCAGACAACTCCACGTTCAGCGAGAACATCAGCACCAACGCAGTTTTCAGCTACCTTTGAAAACCAAGGTTCTGGCACCATTTACAACACGAAGTACATGTTCGCTATAGGGAAGAAACTCAGAATGTGAAACTGCTTCACAATGGAAAACCCGCTTCGAACGAAATCCCACATTTCTCACACAGTGTCTATAAATCACAATGTGCTCAAATGCAGCTTATTGAGTATTCCGCACAAAGTAATGATCTAGCTGCTCCTTTGAAATGCAGACAACTCCACATCCAGAGAGAACATCAGCACCAACGCAGTTTTCAGCTACCTTTGAAAACCAAGGTTCTGACACCATTTACAACACTAAGTACATGTTCGCTATAGGGAAGAAACTCAGAATGTGAAACTGCTTCACAATGGAAAACCCGCTTCGAACGAAATCCCACATTTCTCACACAGTGTCTATAAATCACAATGTGCTCAAATGCAGCTTATTGAGTATTCCGCACAAAGTAATGATCTAGCTGCTCCTTTGAAATGCAGACAACTCCACATCCAGCGAGAACATCAGCACCAACGCAGTTTTCAGCTACCTTTGAAAACCAAGGTTCTGGCACCATTTACAACACGAAGTACATGTTCGCTATAGGGAAGAAAAACACAATGCGCTGAAATGCAGCTTATTGAGTATTCCGCACAAAGTAATGATCTAGCTGCTCCTTTGAAATGCAGACAACTCCACGTTCAGCGAGAACATCAGCACCAACGCAGTTTTCAGCTACCTTTGAAAACCAAGGTTCTGGCACCATTTACAACACGAAGTACATGTTCGCTATAGGGAAGAAAAACACAATGCGCTGAAATGCAGCTTATTGAGTATTCCGCACAAAGTAATGATCTAGCTGCTCCTTTGAAATGCAGACAACTCCACATCCAGCGAGAACATCAGCACCAACGCAGTTTTCAGCTACCTTTGAAAACCAAGGTTCTGGCACCATTTACAACACGAAGTACATGTTCGCTATAGGGAAGAAAACACAATGCGCTGAAATGCAGCTTATTGAGTATTCCGCACAAAGTAATGATCTAGCTGCTCCTTTGAAATGCAGACAACTCCACATCCAGACAGAACATCAGCACCAACGCAGTTTTCAGCTACCTTTGAAAACCAAGGTTCTGGCACCATTTACAACACGAAGTACATGTTCGCTATAGGGAAGAAAAACACAATGCGCTGAAATGCAGCTTATTGAGTATTCCGCACAAAGTAATGATCTAGCTGCTCCTTTGAAATGCAGACAACTCCACGTTCAGTGAGAACATCAGCACCAACGCAGTTTTCAGCTACCTTTGAAAACCAAGGTTCTGGCACCATTTACAACACGAAGTACATGTTCGCTATAGGGAAGAAAAACACAATGCGCTGAAATGCAGCTTATTGAGTATTCCGCACAAAGTAATGATCTAGCTGCTCCTTTGAAATGCAGACAACTCCACATCCAGAGAGAACATCAGCACCAACGCAGTTTTCAGCTACCTTTGAAAACCAAGGTTCTGGCACCATTTACAACACTAACTACATGTTCGCTATAGGGAAGAAACTCAGAATGTGAAACTGCTTCACAATGGAAAACCCGCTTCGAACGAAATCCCACATTTCTCACACAGTGTCTATAAATCACAATGTGCTCAAATGCAGCTTATTGAGTATTCCGCACAAAGTAATGATCTAGCTGCTCCTTTGAAATGCAGACAACTCCACGTCCAGCGAGAACATCAGCACCAACGCAGTTTTCAGCTACCTTTGAAAACCAAGGTTCTGGCACCATTTACAACACGAAGTACATGTTCGCTATAGGGAAGAAAAACACAATGCGCTGAAATGCAGCTTATTGAGTATTCCGCACAAAGTAATGATCTAGCTGCTCCTTTGAAATGCAGACAACTCCACATCCAGAGAGAACATCAGCACCAACGCAGTTTTCAGCTACCTTTGAAAACCAAGGTTCTGACACCATTTACAACACTAACTACATGTTCGCTATAGGGAAGAAACTCAGAATGTGAAACTGCTTCACAATGGAAAACCCGCTTCGAACGAAATCCCACATTTCTCACACAGTGTCTATAAATCACAATGTGCTCAAATGCAGCTTATTGAGTATTCCGCACAAAGTAATGATCTAGCTGCTCCTTTGAAATGCAGACAACTCCACGTTCAGCAAGAACATCAGCACCAACGCAGTTTTCAGCTACCTTTGAAAACCAAGGTTCTGGCACCATTTACAACACGAAGTACATGTTCGCTATAGGGAAGAAAAACACAATGCGCTGAAATGCAGCTTATTGAGTATTCCGCACAAAGTAATGATCTAGCTGCTCCTTTGAAATGCAGACAACTCCACATCCAGCGAGAACATCAGCACCAACGCAGTTTTCAGCTACCTTTGAAAACCAAGGTTCTGGCACCATTTACAACACGAAGTACATGTTCGCTATAGGGAAGAAACACACAATGCGCTGAAATGCAGCTTATTGAGTATTCCGCACAAAGTAAATAGGTGCTCCTTTGAAATGCAGACAACTCCACGTTCAGAGAGAACATCAGCACCAACGCAGTTTTCAGCTACCTTTGAAAACCAAGGTTCTGACACCATTTACAACACTAACTACATGTTCGCTATAGGGAAGAAACTCAGAATGTGAAACTGCTTCACAATGGAAAACCCGCTTCGAACGAAATCCCACATTTCTCACACAGTGTCTATAAATCACAATGTGCTCAAATGCAGCTTATTGAGTATTCCGCACAAAGTAATGATCTAGCTGCTCCTTTGAAATGCAGACAACTCCACGTTCAGCGAGAACATCAGCGCCAACGCAGTTTTCAGCTACCTTTGAAAACCAAGGTTCTGGCACCATTTACAACACGAAGTACATGTTCGCTATAGGGAAGAAAAACACAATGCGCTGAAATGCAGCTTATTGAGTATTCCGCACAAAGTAATGATCTAGCTGCTCCTTTGAAATGCAGACAACTCCACATCCAGAGAGAACATCAGCACCAACGCAGTTTTCAGCTACCTTTGAAAACCAAGGTTCTGGCACCATTTACAACACGAAGTACATGTTCGCTATAGGGAAGAAAAACACAATGCGCTGAAATGCAGCTTATTGAGTATTCCGCACAAAGTAATGATCTAGCTGCTCCTTTGAAATGCAGACAACTCCACGTTCAGCGAGAACATCAGCACCAACGCAGTTTTCAGCTACCTTTGAAAACCAAGGTTCTGGCACCATTTACAACACGAAGTACATGTTCGCTATAGGGAAGAAAAACACAATGCGCTGAAATGCAGCTTATTGAGTATTCCGCACAAAGTAATGATCTAGCTGCTCCTTTGAAATGCAGACAACTCCACATCCAGAGAGAACATCAGCACCAACGCAGTTTTCAGCTACCTTTGAAAACCAAGGTTCTGGCACCATTTACAACACTAACTACATGTTCGCTATAGGGAAGAAACTCAGAATGTGAAACTGCTTCACAATGGAAAACCCGCTTCGAACGAAATCCCACATTTCTCACACAGTGTCTATAAATCACAATGTGCTCAAATGCAGCTTATTGAGTATTCCGCACAAAGTAATGATCTAGCTGCTCCTTTGAAATGCAGACAACTCCACGTCCAGCGAGAACATCAGCACCAACGCAGTTTTCAGCTACCTTTGAAAACCAAGGTTCTGGCACCATTTACAACACGAAGTACATGTTCGCTATAGGGAAGAAAAACACAATGCGCTGAAATGCAGCTTATTGAGTATTCCGCACAAAGTAATGATCTAGCTGCTCCTTTGAAATGCAGACAACTCCACATCCAGAGAGAACATCAGCACCAACGCAGTTTTCAGCTACCTTTGAAAACCAAGGTTCTGACACCATTTACAACACTAACTACATGTTCGCTATAGGGAAGAAACTCAGAATGTGAAACTGCTTCACAATGGAAAACCCGCTTCGAACGAAATCCCACATTTCTCACACAGTGTCTATAAATCACAATGTGCTCAAATGCAGCTTATTGAGTATTCCGCACAAAGTAATGATCTAGCTGCTCCTTTGAAATGCAGACAACTCCACGTTCAACAAGAACATCAGCGCCAACGCAGTTTTCAGCTACCTTTGAAAACCAAGGTTCTGGCACCATTTACAACACGAAGTACATGTTCGCTATAGGGAAGAAAAACACAATGCGCTGAAATGCAGCTTATTGAGTATTCCGCACAAAGTAATGTTCTAGCTGCTCCTTTGAAATGCAGACAACTCCACGTTCAGCGAGAACATCAGCACCAACGCAGTTTTCAGCTACCTTTGAAAACCAAGGTTCTGGCACCATTTACAACACGAAGTACATGTTCGCTATAGGGAAGAAAAACACAATGCGCTGAAATGCAGCTTATTGAGTATTCCGCACAAAGTAATGATCTAGCTGCTCCTTTGAAATGCAGACAACTCCACATCCAGAGAGAACATCAGCACCAACGCAGTTTTCAGCTACCTTTGAAAACCAAGGTTCTGACACCATTTACAACACTAACTACATGTTCGCTATAGGGAAGAAACTCAGAATGTGAAACTGCTTCACAATGGAAAACCCGCTTCGAACGAAATCCCACATTTCTCACACAGTGTCTATAAATCACAATGTGCTCAAATGCAGCTTATTGAGTATTCCGCACAAAGTAATGATCTAGCTGCTCCTTTGAAATGCAGACAACTCCACATCCAGCGAGAACATCAGCACCAACGCAGTTTTCAGCTACCTTTGAAAACCAAGGTTCTGACACCATTTACAACACGAAGTACATGTTCGCTATAGGGAAGAAAAACACAATGCGCTGAAATGCAGCTTATTGAGTATTCCGCACAAAGTAATGATCTAGCTGCTCCTTTGAAATGCAGACAACTCCACATTCAGCGAGAACATCAGCACCAACGCAGTTTTCAGCTACCTTTGAAAACCAAGGTTCTGGCACCATTTACAACACGAAGTACATGTTCGCTATAGGGAAGAAAAACACAATGCGCTGAAATGCAGCTTATTGAGTATTCCGCACAAAGTAATGATCTAGCTGCTCCTTTGAAATGCAGACAACTCCACATCCAGACGAGAACATCAGCACCAACGCAGTTTTCAGCTACCTTTGAAAACCAAGGTTCTGGCACCATTTACAACACGAAGTACATGTTCGCTATAGGGAAGAAAAACACAATGCGCTGAAATGCAGCTTATTGAGTATTCCGCACAAAGTAATGATCTAGCTGCTCCTTTGAAATGCAGACAACTCCACATCCAGAGAGAACATCAGCACCAACGCAGTTTTCAGCTACCTTTGAAAACCAAGGTTCTGGCACCATTTACAACACGAAGTACATGTTCGCTATAGGGAAGAAAAACACAATGCGCTGAAATGCAGCTTATTGAGTATTCCGCACAAAGTAATGATCTAGCTGCTCCTTTGAAATGCAGACAACTCCACGTTCAGCGAGAACATCAGCACCAACGCAGTTTTCAGCTACCTTTGAAAACCAAGGTTCTGGCACCATTTACAACACGAAGTACATGTTCGCTATAGGGAAGAAACTCAGAATGTGAAACTGCTTCACAATGGAAAACCCGCTTCGAACGAAATCCCACATTTCTCACACAGTGTCTATAAAACACAATGTGCTGCAAAGCAGCTTATTGAGTATTCCGCACAAAGTAATGATCTAGCTGCTCCTTTGAAATGCAGACAACTCCACATCCAGAGAGAACATCAGCACCAACGCAGTTTTCAGCTACCTTTGAAAACCAAGGTTCTGGCACCATTTACAACACTAACTACATGTTCGCTATAGGGAAGAAACTCAGAATGTGAAACTGCTTCACAATGGAAAACCCGCTTCGAACGAAATCCCACATTTCTCACACAGTGTCTATAAAACACAATGTGCTCAAATGCAGCTTATTGAGTATTCCGCACAAAGTAATGATCTAGCTGCTCCTTTGAAATGCAGACAACTCCACATCCAGACAGAACATCAGCACCAACGCAGTTTTCAGCTACCTTTGAAAACCAAGGTTCTGGCACCATTTACAACACGAAGTACATGTTCGCTATAGGGAAGAAAAACACAATGCGCTGAAATGCAGCTTATTGAGTATTCCGCACAAAGTAATGATCTAGCTGCTCCTTTGAAATGCAGACAACTCCACGTTCAGCGAGAACATCAGCACCAACGCAGTTTTCAGCTACCTTTGAAAACCAAGGTTCTGGCACCATTTACAACACGAAGTACATGTTCGCTATAGGGAAGAAAAACACAATGCGCTGAAATGCAGCTTATTGAGTATTCCGCACAAAGTAATGATCTAGCTGCTCCTTTGAAATGCAGACAACTCCACGTCCAGAGAGAACATCAGCACCAACGCAGTTTTCAGCTACCTTTGAAAACCAAGGTTCTGGCACCATTTACAACACTAACTACATGTTCGCTATAGGGAAGAAACTCAGAATGTGAAACTGCTTCACAATGGAAAACCCGCTTCGAACGAAATCCCACATTTCTCACACAGTGTCTATAAATCACAATGTGCTCAAATGCAGCTTATTGAGTATTCCGCACAAAGTAATGATCTAGCTGCTCCTTTGAAATGCAGACAACTCCACGTCCAGCGAGAACATCAGCACCAACGCAGTTTTCAGCTACCTTTGAAAACCAAGGTTCTGGCACCATTTACAACACGAAGTACATGTTCGCTATAGGGAAGAAAAACACAATGCGCTGAAATGCAGCTTATTGAGTATTCCGCACAAAGTAATGATCTAGCTGCTCCTTTGAAATGCAGACAACTCCACATCCAGAGAGAACATCAGCACCAACGCAGTTTTCAGCTACCTTTGAAAACCAAGGTTCTGGCACCATTTACAACACTAACTACATGTTCGCTATAGGGAAGAAACTCAGAATGTGAAACTGCTTCACAATGGAAAACCCGCTTCGAACGAAATCCCACATTTCTCACACAGTGTCTATAAATCACAATGTGCTCAAATGCAGCTTATTGAGTATTCCGCACAAAGTAATGATCTAGCTGCTCCTTTGAAATGCAGACAACTCCACGTTCAACAAGAACATCAGCGCCAACGCAGTTTTCAGCTACCTTTGAAAACCAAGGTTCTGGCACCATTTACAACACGAAGTACATGTTCGCTATAGGGAAGAAAAACACAATGCGCTGAAATGCAGCTTATTGAGTATTCCGCACAAAGTAATGATCTAGCTGCTCCTTTGAAATGCAGACAACTCCACGTTCAGCGAGAACATCAGCACCAACGCAGTTTTCAGCTACCTTTGAAAACCAAGGTTCTGGCACCATTTACAACACGAAGTACATGTTCGCTATAGGGAAGAAAAACACAATGCGCTGAAATGCAGCTTATTGAGTATTCCGCACAAAGTAATGATCTAGCTGCTCCTTTGAAATGCAGACAACTCCACGTTCAGCGAGAACATCAGCACCAACGCAGTTTTCAGCTACCTTTGAAAACCAAGGTTCTGGCACCATTTACAACACTAACTACATGTTCGCTATAGGGAAGAAACTCAGAATGTGAAACTGCTTCACAATGGAAAACCCGCTTCGAACGAAATCCCACATTTCTCACACAGTGTCTATAAATCACAATGTGCTCAAATGCAGCTTATTGAGTATTCCGCACAAAGTAATGATCTAGCTGCTCCTTTGAAATGCAGACAACTCCACGTCCAGCGAGAACATCAGCACCAACGCAGTTTTCAGCTACCTTTGAAAACCAAGGTTCTGGCACCATTTACAACACGAAGTACATGTTCGCTATAGGGAAGAAAAACACAATGCGCTGAAATGCAGCTTATTGAGTATTCCGCACAAAGTAATGATCTAGCTGCTCCTTTGAAATGCAGACAACTCCACGTCCAGAGAGAACATCAGCACCAACGCAGTTTTCAGCTACCTTTGAAAACCAAGGTTCTGGCACCATTTACAACACGAAGTACATGTTCGCTATAGGGAAGAAAAACACAATGCGCTGAAATGCAGCTTATTGAGTATTCCGCACAAAGTAATGATCTAGCTGCTCCTTTGAAATGCAGACAACTCCACGTTCAGCGAGAACATCAGCACCAACGCAGTTTTCAGCTACCTTTGAAAACCAAGGTTCTGGCACCATTTACAACACGAAGTACATGTTCGCTATAGGGAAGAAAAACACAATGCGCTGAAATGCAGCTTATTGAGTATTCCGCACAAAGTAATGATCTAGCTGCTCCTTTGAAATGCAGACAACTCCACATTCAGAGAGAACATCAGCACCAACGCAGTTTTCAGCTACCTTTGAAAACCAAGGTTCTGACACCATTTACAATACTAACTACATGTTCGCTATAGGGAAGAAACTCAGAATGTGAAACTGCTTCACAATGGAAAACCCGCTTCGAACGAAATCCCACATTTCTCACACAGTGTCTATAAATTACAAGGTGCTCAAATGCAGCTTATTGAGTATTCCGCACAAAGTAATGATCTAGCTGCTCCTTTGAAATGCAGACAACTCCACGTTCAGCGAGAACATCAGCACCAACGCAGTTTTCAGCTACCTTTGAAAACCAAGGTTCTGGCACCATTTACAACACGAAGTACATGTTCGCTATAGGGAAGAAAAACACAATGCGCTGAAATGCAGCTTATTGAGTATTCCGCACAAAGTAATGATCTAGCTGCTCCTTTGAAATGCAGACAACTCCACATCCAGAGAGAACATCAGCACCAACGCAGTTTTCAGCTACCTTTGAAAACCAAGGTTCTGGCACCATTTACAACACTAACTACATGTTCGCTATAGGGAAGAAACTCAGAATGTGAAACTGCTTCACAATGGAAAACCCGCTTCGAACGAAATCCCACATTTCTCACACAGTGTCTATAAATCACAATGTGCTCAAATGCAGCTTATTGAGTATTCCGCACAAAGTAATGATCTAGCTGCTCCTTTGAAATGCAGACAACTCCACGTTCAACAAGAACATCAGCGCCAACGCAGTTTTCAGCTACCTTTGAAAACCAAGGTTCTGGCACCATTTACAACACGAAGTACATGTTCGCTATAGGGAAGAAAAACACAATGCGCTGAAATGCAGCTTATTGAGTATTCCGCACAAAGTAATGATCTAGCTGCTCCTTTGAAATGCAGACAACTCCACATCCAGCGAGAACATCAGCACCAACGCAGTTTTCAGCTACCTTTGAAAACCAAGGTTCTGGCACCATTTACAACACGAAGTACATGTTCGCTATAGGGAAGAAAAACACAATGCGCTGAAATGCAGCTTATTGAGTATTCCGCACAAAGTAATGATCTAGCTGCTCCTTTGAAATGCAGACAACTCCACGTCCAGCGAGAACATCAGCACCAACGCAGTTTTCAGCTACCTTTGAAAACCAAGGTTCTGGCACCATTTACAACACTAACTACATGTTCGCTATAGGGAAGAAACTCAGAATGTGAAACTGCTTCACAATGGAAAACCCGCTTCGAACGAAATCCCACATTTCTCACACAGTGTCTATAAATCACAATGTGCTCAAATGCAGCTTATTGAGTATTCCGCACAAAGTAATGATCTAGCTGCTCCTTTGAAATGCAGACAACTCCACGTTCAGCGAGAACATCAGCGCCAACGCAGTTTTCAGCTACCTTTGAAAACCAAGGTTCTGGCACCATTTACAACACGAAGTACATGTTCGCTATAGGGAAGAAAAACACAATGCGCTGAAATGCAGCTTATTGAGTATTCCGCACAAAGTAATGATCTAGCTGCTCCTTTGAAATGCAGACAACTCCACGTTCAGAGAGAACATCAGCACCAACGCAGTTTTCAGCTACCTTTGAAAACCAAGGTTCTGGCACCATTTACAACACGAAGTACATGTTCGCTATAGGGAAGAAAAACACAATGCGCTGAAATGCAGCTTATTGAGTATTCCGCACAAAGTAATGATCTAGCTGCTCCTTTGAAATGCAGACAACTCCACATCCAGAGAGAACATCAGCACCAACGCAGTTTTCAGCTACCTTTGAAAACCAAGGTTCTGGCACCATTTACAACACGAAGTACATGTTCGCTATAGGGAAGAAAAACACAATGCGCTGAAATGCAGCTTATTGAGTATTCCGCACAAAGTAATGATCTAGCTGCTCCTTTGAAATGCAGACAACTCCACATCCAGCGAGAACATCAGCACCAACGCAGTTTTCAGCTACCTTTGAAAACCAAGGTTCTGGCACCATTTACAACACGAAGTACATGTTCGCTATAGGGAAGAAAAACACAATGCGCTGAAATGCAGCTTATTGAGTATTCCGCACAAAGTAATGATCTAGCTGCTCCTTTGAAATGCAGACAACTCCACGTTCAGCGAGAACATCAGCACCAACGCAGTTTTCAGCTACCTTTGAAAACCAAGGTTCTGGCACCATTTACAACACTAAGTACATGTTCGCTATAGGGAAGAAACTCAGAATGTGAAACTGCTTCACAATGGAAAACCCGCTTCGAACGAAATCCCACATTTCTCACACAGTGTCTATAAATCACAATGTGCTCAAATGCAGCTTATTGAGTATTCCGCACAAAGTAATGATCTAGCTGCTCCTTTGAAATGCAGACAACTCCACATCCAGAGAGAACATCAGCACCAACGCAGTTTTCAGCTACCTTTGAAAACCAAGGTTCTGGCACCATTTACAACACGAAGTACATGTTCGCTATAGGGAAGAAACTCAGAATGTGAAACTGCTTCACAATGGAAAACCCGCTTCGAACGAAATCCCACATTTCTCACACAGTGTCTATAAAACACAATGTGCTGAAAAGCAGCTTATTGAGTATTCCGCACAAAGTAATGATCTAGCTGCTCCTTTGAAATGCAGACAACTCCACATCCAGCGAGAACATCAGCACCAACGCAGTTTTCAGCTACCTTTGAAAACCAAGGTTCTGGCACCATTTACAACACGAAGTACATGTTCGCTATAGGGAAGAAAAACACAATGCGCTGAAATGCAGCTTATTGAGTATTCCGCACAAAGTAATGATCTAGCTGCTCCTTTGAAATGCAGACAACTCCACGTTCAGCGAGAACATCAGCACCAACGCAGTTTTCAGCTACCTTTGAAAACCAAGATTCTGGCACCATTTACAACACGAAGTACATGTTCGCTATAGGGAAGAAAAACACAATGCGCTGAAATGCAGCTTATTGAGTATTCCGCACAAAGTAATGATCTAGCTGCTCCTTTGAAATGCAGACAACTCCACGTTCAGCGAGAACATCAACACCAACGCAGTTTTCAGCTACCTTTGAAAACCAAGGTTCTGGCACCATTTACAACACGAAGTACATGTTCGCTATAGGGAAGAAAACACAATGCGCTGAAATGCAGCTTATTGAGTATTCCGCACAAAGTAATGATCTAGCTGCTCCTTTGAAATGCAGACAACTCCACATCCAGACAGAACATCAGCACCAACGCAGTTTTCAGCTACCTTTGAAAACCAAGGTTCTGGCACCATTTACAACACGAAGTACATGTTCGCTATAGGGAAGAAAAACACAATGCGCTGAAATGCAGCTTATTGAGTATTCCGCACAAAGTAATGATCTAGCTGCTCCTTTGAAATGCAGACAACTCCACGTTCAGCGAGAACATCAGCACCAACGCAGTTTTCAGCTACCTTTGAAAACCAAGGTTCTGGCACCATTTACAACACGAAGTACATGTTCGCTATAGGGAAGAAAAACACAATGCGCTGAAATGCAGCTTATTGAGTATTCCGCACAAAGTAATGATCTAGCTGCTCCTTTGAAATGCAGACAACTCCACATCCAGAGAGAACATCAGCACCAACGCAGTTTTCAGCTACCTTTGAAAACCAAGGTTCTGGCACCATTTACAACACTAACTACATGTTCGCTATAGGGAAGAAACTCAGAATGTGAAACTGCTTCACAATGGAAAACCCGCTTCGAACGAAATCCCACATTTCTCACACAGTGTCTATAAATCACAATGTGCTCAAATGCAGCTTATTGAGTATTCCGCACAAAGTAATGATCTAGCTGCTCCTTTGAAATGCAGACAACTCCACGTTCAGCGAGAACATCAGCGCCAACGCAGTTTTCAGCTACCTTTGAAAACCAAGGTTCTGGCACCATTTACAACACGAAGTACATGTTCGCTATAGGGAAGAAAAACACAATGCGCTGAAATGCAGCTTATTGAGTATTCCGCACAAAGTAATGATCTAGCTGCTCCTTTGAAATGCAGACAACTCCACGTTCAGAGAGAACATCAGCACCAACGCAGTTTTCAGCTACCTTTGAAAACCAAGGTTCTGGCACCATTTACAACACGAAGTACATGTTCGCTATAGGGAAGAAACTCAGAATGTGATACTGCTTCACAATGGAAAACCCGCTTCGAACGAAATCCCACATTTCTCACACAGTGTCTATAAATCACAATGTGCTCAAATGCAGCTTATTGAGTATTCCGCACAAAGTAATGATCTAGCTGCTCCTTTGAAATGCAGACAACTCCACGTTCAGCGAGAACATCAGCGCCAACGCAGTTTTCAGCTACCTTTGAAAACCAAGGTTCTGGCACCATTTACAACACGAAGTACATGTTCGCTATAGGGAAGAAAAACACAATGCGCTGAAATGCAGCTTATTGAGTATTCCGCACAAAGTAATGATCTAGCTGCTCCTTTGAAATGCAGACAACTCCACGTCTCAGAGAGAACATCAGCACCAACGCAGTTTTCAGCTACCTTTGAAAACCAAGGTTCTGGCACCATTTACAACACGAAGTACATGTTCGCTATAGGGAAGAAAAACACAATGCGCTGAAATGCAGCTTATTGAGTATTCCGCACAAAGTAATGATCTAGCTGCTCCTTTGAAATGCAGACAACTCCACGTCCAGAGAGAACATCAGCACCAACGCAGTTTTCAGCTACCTTTGAAAACCAAGGTTCTGGCACCATTTACAACACGAAGTACATGTTCGCTATAGGGAAGAAAAACACAATGCGCTGAAATGCAGCTTATTGAGTATTCCGCACAAAGTAATGATCTAGCTGCTCCTTTGAAATGCAGACAACTCCACATCCAGAGAGAACATCAGCACCAACGCAGTTTTCAGCTACCTTTGAAAACCAAGGTTCTGGCACCATTTACAACACGAAGTACATGTTCGCTATAGGGAAGAAAAACACAATGCGCTGAAATGCAGCTTATTGAGTATTCCGCACAAAGTAATGATCTAGCTGCTCCTTTGAAATGCAGTCAACTCCACGTTCAGCGAGAACATCAGCACCAACGCAGTTTTCAGCTACCTTTGAAAACCAAGGTTCTGGCACCATTTACAACACTAAGTACATGTTCGCTATAGGGAAGAAACTCAGAATGTGAAACTGCTTCACAATGGAAAACCCGCTTCGAACGAAATCCCACATTTCTCACACAGTGTCTATAAATCACAATGTGCTCAAATGCAGCTTATTGAGTATTCCGCACAAAGTAATGATCTAGCTGCTCCTTTGAAATGCAGACAACTCCACTTCCAGAGAGAACATCAGCACCAACGCAGTTTTCAGCTACCTTTGAAAACCAAGGTTCTGGCACCATTTACAACACGAAGTACATGTTCGCTATAGGGAAGA